>NC_034590.1:71018391-71027824 GCF_900095145.1 Mus pahari
AACCAAACCAAAAAAAAAAAAAAAAAAAAAAATCACATGAACAAAGAAAAAAGAAAAGAGAAACGAGATTCCCAATCTCCCAATGATGCTTAAGACTGGCCTTGAGGGCGCCTGGCGTGTAAGCAGTGCACAGACATCTACAGAGACAAAACTCTGAATGCTGGTTTCTGGGCCCCACTCTGGGTCTCTGAATCCGAACCTCCCAGGAGGAGCCCACCGTGTCGGTGTACAGACTGGAGCAGCGCATACCGGGGTGATCGAGATGACAGCTCTCAGAGGTGGTTTCCAGCTTAGGGAGGAACGACTGGATAGAAACCTGTCACACAGATACAACACAACAATGATGTGTTCTGAAGGAGATTAGCAATGCTCACCATGTGGCACATCTTGTTTTTCCCTAAGCACTTATTAGATAATCATAGCCTAAAATTCTGTGATTGAAATTACTCACCTTGGAATTACTGCAAGAGTGTGAGGGAGCTCATCTGAGTGTGTTCGTTGTGTGACCTCCGCTAGTGAAGAGAGCTTGGAGAAGTGGTTGCTACAGAGTTCCTGAGTTGCAGATCCCTATTTCTGTCATCATCAGGAAAACGACACTTGTCAGCGTCTCTTCTATGTAGCCTGTAATATCATCAGAAACAATTTGGATGCGGACCCAGTGGCTGGAAAACAAGTGTTCTGGGACAGGCACCAGTTAAGAAGTGAGTGGATACAAGTTGAGATTGGGCATGTGACAGGCTACTGAGGGGGGAGATGTCTGCTGTAGTACAGTGGATTCTGAGACCGAGCTTGCTGAGTGTAGATAAATCACCTCCCGAATTTGGGCGTCTGCAAACTGAAAACAGGGTTTGTCTTAGAATCAGATGTTTTCTTTGGCTATTCTGGTTTTAGTATTTTGGATTCTGAAAAACACTTCTAACCTTACCGTAAGCCTGTGAAAAGCGCGTGCAGGAATGGTGGTACCCATAGAGAGGAAACCAAGGCCCCAGAGAAGAGCTGCCCAGTGCCACAGAGCTACACAGGTACCAAGCCTGACTCCACCAAACCCTAGCGCTTGGTCTGGGTTTCTGGAAATCAGTTTTTCGCTAGGTTGGCTGAGACATAGAGACACAAACGAGGAAAGTTCTGTCTGGGATCCAGGAAGCAGGTGGTTCCCCACAACCGGGTGAGGCCAAGGAGCTGGGCGGAGGCGCCCCAAGACAGCCAACGCTGAAGCTGGTGTGCTAAGGCAGGGCGGGGCCAGAGGAGGGACAGCCAGGGAAGGAAAAGGGAGTCAAGAACCAGTAGGCGTGCAGAGCTCTGAGAGCACGGAGCGCCTCTGGGCATGATTGCAGTGCTCACTCGACACAGATCCGCAGAGGCAGGTAAGGCACCACAGGGTTGGAAAAGTCATCCACAGTCCGGGCAAGACGTGCAGGGGTTTCGGTGTTTCCTTGAGAGCGAGGACCCGACGTGGGGTGCTGTTAAAACACAGAGTGGATCTTCCCTAGTGAGACAAGCAGGTATTCCCAGGAAATATAGGGAGTAGAGAGTTTCGGGGCGCACGGAAAGTCGTGTGTGGTCCGAAGGCGCTCTCCCAGGCTTCCCTCCAGGCAGCAAAAGCTCCTCCTCTCCTACGGATGAGAGAACACTTACAGGTCTGCAGCGGGACACTCACGGAAATAACATTCCAGGAGTCAGTCTTGCTCGACCAAAGCCGCGGGCTCTGCAGAACTGCCCTGCCCATTCTACTCCACTGTAACCAGCCCTCGGTGACCAGATCCTCCGAAATCCCGGAACTGGCTGAAGCATCTTCTGCTGTTAGCAGCAGTTCTAGGTTGAAAGTCAGGAGTCTTGGGTCCTAGTTTTCAGGTAGTTTAAACCGATGCAGGTCAACCATGGCTCTGTGCCTTGCGTTTTCTTAGATCACCTCTTGTAAAATGGGTCTCCTGCTCCACTTGCCCCCATGTAATAGAATTAGGACAAAGGGGAATGTTTGGGAGGTGTCTCAGCCAGTGTGTTAGAGCCCCGGGAGCAAAGTCCTAATCTCTGCCTCCTGCTCCTCATTAATTTGCATTGGAGGACACTGAGGACCCAGGATAATCTTATCACCAGGGACCATATTGAATTAGAACCAGTGTTTCCTCACTCCTAGCCCAGGACTCTTATTTCACTTACAGATATTGAATAAACTCATTCTCTATGGCTCCAGCCACTCTGTCAGTTCCAAATGGAGGGGTGCGATACTGGAGGCGTTAAAAACTGCCTTTAAAGTCTGTTGGCTCCCAGAAGATGAAAACCGACTAGCAGCTTTCTTCAGTTCAAATTCCTCAGGGCATGTTTTCTATCTGTAACGCAGGGGAGCTTGAGGTACCTTCTAAGGGGGAGGCAGGCAAGACCAAGACCCTCCAGCCTCTTCTTGGCTACACAGACTGGCCAAGTAGGGGCAAAGACTCCATGTTCACAGGACAGAAGGCACTTGTAAAAGGCAAGGAACTGCAGGATTCATCAGAAAGGGTGGGACACAATGGAGGAGGGCGCCCCCCTGGTGTCTGTGGGCAGTGGGGGGGCACAGCAGGAGGCAGGCACTTGGGATAACAGCTCAAGAGGTGAGCTGAGCCAGGGACAGCTAAGGGAACAATGTGAGCAGGCTTCCCAGTAACGTTCTCATGCCTGCTCCGCCCATTGTCTCTTCCAGTTCTCACGAGGTGAGCCGGGCACTGGTGATTACCCCCGTCTTACAGATATGGTTCAGAGGAAAAGCATTCAAGGTCACATAGCCAGAACTAGGATCATGAAAGGCGAGATCACAGGCTGAGAGACTGGGCTATCTGTGTGCCGTTTGTGGGTGTGGATGGCCACACCTTCGGTAGGTACACAGGGAAGAGCGTTGCAAAACCATTTACCGTTGTTTGGGGGCCAAGAATGTTTGCCCTTTGGATAAACGGGCTCGGATCAGATGTGGGAAGTGTCTGGGTTTCCAAAGGAGGCTCAGCATTTCCCTCTCCTGCCCCATGCCAGCTGCTCATCTAAGGCAGCCCTCTATCTAAGGCAGCCTGTCTTGGGCTAACTTGGTGTCTTTCCTACTTCGGTTTTCTATTAAAGCATTGAAAGCTGTTTTCGTGAAGCTGTTAGGAGAAGAGTTGGGAAGGGTACTCTCTTGTAGGAGAGAGACTGAGTCACTTGTTCTCTTTGGGGCTCACTATGTAATCAGGCCTGAAGAATAAAGAAATGCACGAGGCCCAGGCCCCTGCCTGAAACCTCCAAGCACATGCACAGGGATACACTGGGCCCACATCTACACTCAGAACAGGGATACACTGGGCCCACATCTACACTCAGAACAGGGATACACTGGGCCCACATCTACACTCACGAACAGATTCCAAACAGCCCAGTTCTCTAATGAGGTTACTTTGAAGACACTGTGGCAACAAACAAGAGGAGAACTAACTAGTTATTGAGTAGGGGAGGGGTCTCTGGACCGGCTCTAAGCAGGTGGTATAGAGCAGGGTCTTGAAGAATGAGTTTGCCAAGCAGATGGAAAGTGCAAAAGAATTCCTGCTTAAGAATAAATATGAAGCTGGGCATGGTGGCGCATGCCTTTAATCCCAGCACTCGGGAGGCAGAGGCAGGTGAATTTCTGAGTTCGACGCCAGCCTGGTCTACAGAGTGAGTTCCAGGACAGCCAGGGCTACACAGAGAAACCCTGTCTCAAAAAAGAAAAAGAAAAAGAAAAAAAAAAAGAAGAAGAAAAGAAAAGAAAAGAATATGAGTAAAGGCAGGAGGCGTGGGAGTGCAAGGACTGTCCAATGAGCTCACGGCCTGGTGCTCATTGCCATGGTCACAGACACTGGGAGAACCACAGGGAAACAGAGCCAAGGCAGGGCCACTTAGAGAAGAATTCGACAATTAGTTAGTTAGTTAGCCAGTTTGCTCAGTAACTGTTAGTCTGCTTTCTACGCTAGCCCATTGTCTATTTCAACCAAAGGCCTCTCTACAACAGGGCTCTGCCACTTCCATCCTTGATAATCAATGACTCTCTAGGAGATGGAAACCCAGGGACTCAAGAAAGAGAAACAAAACACCCAGTGCTTCCGTCTGTGCCCACTTGGAACCAAGAGACGGGTTACAGGCAACCATTCTGTTCCTTCTTCAGCTCTCTGCTTCTCCTTACCCCAACAGGATGCCCAGAATCTGCCTTCTTGTCTCCACCCAAACCTAGCACTTAAGGATACGTACTGTGACCTCTGTGGTCTGAGAGATCCAGACAGGAAGGTCTGATGGGTGACAGTTTGTTTGACTCCACCCATGAATCCCACCCTGTCCTTCACTTGTCTCTTACCCCAACTTCCCACACAATCTGTCTCTTCCCCTGGGCCAGGCCACCCTTGCAGATAAGAGGCTAGGAGGAAAAAGGAGCAAGTGGATCAATCTGGTCCTCACCTTACCTAGGCAGGACTGACCGTCAGGTGTAAGTCAATCCCCAGACTCAGAGATATCTTAGCCTGCTGGGAAGACTCTGTAGCCTCTCTGACTTGGGTTTGAAGTCCTCTAGAAGGCTACCCAAGGGCTGCCTCCACCAGCCACTCAGTCTCCCAAGATCTCACAACGTGGTTCCCTGATTCATAATGTCACAGGATATTTGAGCTGACCATGACCCCTTCATTTTACAGATAGAAGCTGAGATTAAAAGGGGGGGGGATCACATGCCCAGAGTCACACAAGTAGCAGCAGGACCAAGCCAGCTTCTACTTTCTTTACAGTAAGACTGTAAAATGAGGACAGTCAGCCTTGGTGAACTCTGAAGACTTGTCCAGTTTCTGCGCTACACAAACCACCACTGCTCTCTGTGGAATTTACAGCCAAACCTTACATAATTCTCTTTAATCTTCATGACAAAGCCATGCTACAGAGAGTTAATTCTAGGACATGTTCATTTTAATTATTTTATTACATTTATTGGAAGGGTATGTGCATGTGGAGGTCAGAGGACAGTTTTCAGGAGTTGGCTCTCTCCAGTAGGGTGCAGGATCAAACTCAGGCCATCAAATTTAGCAGCAAGTACCTTTGCTCACGGAGCCATCTCGACAGCTTGCCGGGACACATCCACAGATTTGATTAGTAATGCGTCATTTATTTCTATGAGACTGCAAACTGCCATTTTACCTTGGGATACTAAAAGGCTCCTGCTGAGGTACCAGCACCCTGAGGGAGGAGAAGGGTTTTTGGTTGTTCCGTTGTCAAAAAGTCACCAGATTAAGATGTTGTGAGCCTGCACCGGGGAGACAGCAATCAGATGTCCCTTGGCCACTGCATAGTTCTGTAACTACAACTCTAGGCTACCTTGAGCCAGCTGTTGCAGGAAGGGGAGGGGATCATGGGTGGGTCAGAAGCCACAGAAAGATGCTTGCGCAACCCTTAGGAACTGGGAGATCCACCCTCAGTTCTGAGGTTTGTGTCTCTGGTTCCTTCCTCTTCCTCCTCGTCTGCCTCCTTCCCAGTCTCTAGCTCCGGGCCTTTCCTGTCAACACCAAGACTCTGGCTGCTTCCAGATGTACCCTGCAAGGAACTGAGGGGCCGTGGGACATCCACGAAGAGATCCTCAAAGATGTCTCCGAGCCAGCAGAGTCTCTGAACTGTTTGGTGAGTTCTTCAGATCCATGTTATCCCTCCCTGTGTTGTGCCAAGTGAAAACCCTTTCCAAGGAAAACTGACCAGGAGCAGGGAGGGCGGGAAGAGTTTACCTTCGTTGTGTGGATGCTTCCAGTTTCCAAAAAGCTGAGTATATGTATTTGCTTCTCAAAACGAGAAGCACATTAATCCTGTTCAGTGCAGTAAAAGAGTGCATTCTTCCTGCAAGCTTGGGAAGCAGAATGGAGATGGCAATCTTCTCAGTCATAGCTAAAAAATGCATAACCCCAAACCTGACCTCTTAACCGAGCGCTCAGCTAAGTAGTATCACCCGACTTCACACTGCATGGCATAAATCTCTAGACTCTTGCTCCTTGAAACAGAAACTTCATACTCATTATTCAACAATTCCCACTGATAATCTCCTTTTGATAGGTAAGGAAGCCATGCCTGTCATGACTTCTAACTTTCCTCGGAGTGGGCTTTTCTAGATCCATGCTCTTTGTCTGTGTCTGTCTGTAAATTTAGCTGCAGCCTTTCCTCCGTCAACCCTGCTGTCCGTCATTCCCTTCCCAAATCCCTCTCACGTCTCAGATCTGTCCCTGCTCCCACTTTGTTAGGTCTGTCCTGGTCCAGGACCCTGTTCCTAAATGTCTTATGACCCTTATCACTAGGCTGCCTCAGCTCTCACCCATTCCAGGTCACGTTGCAACTACATGATTATTTCTCAACACAGCTCTGCCCATTTTACCCTCTCAAAATGCCATGGCATCTTTGAAGCCAACTACAGGATCAGGGTCCAACACCCGGCATGGTACTCACAGTCCCTAACACTTGGCCCCATTGGCCATTGGGTTCTTCCATCCCACATCCTGTCTTCTCCTTCTGTCCATCTTACATTCTGACCTCTTTATGATACCTTCCATTCCTATAGAAGTTTTATGTACTGTCTTGTTTGTGAACCTTTGCCCATCTCTTTACCATTCTTGCCTTCTCTACCTCTTAGAACAGTTCAAGGTCAGTTCAAATAACTCCATTCCGGAGAACATTCTGTAAGGCCTGGTCAGTGTTAATCACTTTAGCTCTTGGGCTGTTGCTCGCATCATATCAGGTTGGCAGTGAACCATTGAGTGTGAAGACTGGGTTTGAGCCTAAAGGCATCAGCACAAGCTCTGATCTGGATAATGACCGGCTAATTGACTCATCGAGTCATTAATATTACTGACTGGTGTTCCTGCTTGCCACTGGCTACTGGCCCATGTTAAGGAAAACTCAGATTTCTTGCTTTTTACTTTTTTGTTTGTTTGTTTGTTTTGAGACAGGGTTTCTCTGTATAGCCCTGGTTGTCCTGTAGACCAGGCTGGCCTCAAACTCAGAAATCTGCCTGCTTCTGCCTCCCAAGTGCCGGGATTAAAGACATGCACTACCCCTGCCCAGCACTTCTTACACCTTAATACAGGAAGTCTGTGTTCTTTTTCCTCCTGGAGGGCACAAGTACTGAATGGTAGAGAACCTCAAAGGCCTTTCATGGAATGTAGGCCAATCTTGGGTGGCAGTAGGGTAAGGCTCTATTATTCTGTTCTCCAAATTCTGCATCAAGTCATTATAAGTATTTATCATCGTTAGAACTATGGGGAAGACACCTGATAGATAATAATCATGTTCGGTATGTATAGGTAGTAATAATGATTGTTGACAGTTCTACCTAGGCTAAGAGAGCTTTGGGACCAGCCACTGGCCTATTAAGGACTCCTGAAAATAGACACTATTTACTACTCCCTGAACAAGAACAAGCTACTCATTTGTTTGGGGTCTCAGTTTCCCTGTGTACAAAATGGAAGGAGTTAGATTAACTCCTAAGGTTCTTGTGGCCCAAAGTCTAATAAATTTATATAATCCAAGAAAAAGAGAGTAACATGGCTTTCAATGGCCAGGAAAGACTATTCCACACGAACTGTGGGATGCTTCCATAATTGCTTCCAGAAGGCAGAGAGGAACTCCCACTTAGCACTTGCCATCCCAGAAGAATGGAGAAGAGATGATAGTATCAGGACTCTAGCCTAGGTATGCAAAGTGGGGAAGTTCACGCTGAGGGTAACAAGCCACCCTTTCTGTTTTCTCTCACCATCAGATCACATTCCAGCTCTTCCCATACCTCAATTTCTGTTGCTATGGAGACTTCCAACGGGACTGAGACCTGGTACACGAGCCTCCATGCTGTGCTGAAGGCTCTGAACACAACCCTTCACAGTCACTTGCTCTGCCGACCTGGGCCAGGACCAGAACCAGACAATCAAACTGAGGATCGTCGGGCTAGCCTTCCTGGTCGTAATGACAACTCCTACATGTATATTCTCTTTGTCATGTTCCTATTTGCTGTCACTGTGGGCAGTCTCATCCTGGGATATACCCGTTCACGCAAAGTGGACAAACGTAGTGACCCCTATCATGTGTACATCAAGAACCGTGTGTCTATGATCTGATATGAGGTACCTGAGGACAATGGGAGATTACAATGTCTGAGGATTGTCTTCTGGGGCCTCCGGAACTCATCTCAACCATATCAAGCCACAGTGTATCTTTATAAGGTCAACAGGAAACTGGTAAGAGGGTTAGGTCATTATTAGGACCAGAGAGAGGGGCTGATAGGTCCAGTCTTGTGGATGAGACATTTTTTCGAGACACAGATGTGCATTATAAACTCAGAGCCCATGAACACATATATAGAAGTACGGACAACCAGCAAGTAGAAGAGGAAGCTGTGGCGAAGGGAAATGGGGCAAAAAGATGCTCTGGATGTATAATCGTTTAATGTATGATCTTCAACATGAGAAACCTTGATAAAAATGAGAAAGCTACTTATTTGTATTGATTCATATTTTATTCGTTAAATACCTTTAGCATGTGTGGGTTTTGCCTCATCTGCTTTGCCTCATCTGCCTGGGAAACAGAACAAGTCCTGTGACTGGAGTCCAGGAACTCTGGTCCTTTCT
Source organism: Mus pahari (assembly GCF_900095145.1). Taxonomy (NCBI): domain Eukaryota; kingdom Metazoa; phylum Chordata; class Mammalia; order Rodentia; family Muridae; genus Mus; species Mus pahari. The sequence goes on from NC_034590.1 coordinate 71,026,998, forward strand.
TCTAGGACTTTTCAATCCCACATGGGGTGAGATCCAGGCCAGAAGAACATTCAGCCAAGCACAATAATGCATGCCTATAATCGTAGTGCTCAAGAGGCTGAGTGGGGGAGGATCATCTGAATTCAGAAGTTCAAGACCAACCTAGGCAAGCCCTATCTTGGTAGGGACTTGGTGGGGGCTGTTGAGAAATATCTTACTTTTACAGATATTACTAAAGACACTGTGTTCATGTATTGCTCTGGCACTTCCTGGATCTTAATGCAGACAGCAAAACATGGAGTTGTGAGCACTACCCTCATTAGTGACATGGTCATATGCTTCTTGAGCCACACCACTGTGCCCTTCCCAGTCATGGCTCCAACCCCAGGGATTTCACTACCTTGGGTGTAGCTTCTACTCTGAAGTCTGTGAGAAATGTTTTAATAACAACTTGAAACTTCAAAACAAAACAAAACAAAACATTTTAGCTGGGCAGTGGTGGCATATGCCATTAATCTCAGAACTTGGGAGGCAGAGGCAGGCAGATTTCTGAGTTCCAGGACAGCCAGGGCTACACAGAGAAACTTTGTCTAGAAAATAAACAAACAAACAAACAAAAACCAACTTGAAACTTGCTTCTAGGAGACTTGCTTCTAGGAGACTATTGTTACACCTAGGAGATGACCATGTTCAAAGACATGTGTAAAAGGTTTGGTTCAATAGGAGAACCAGTTGTCATCTTACTTTTTTTTTTTTTTTTTTTTTTTTTTTTTTTTCGAGACAGGGTTTCTCTGTATAGCCCTGGCTGTCCTGGAATTCACATTGCTGTCAAACTGTCCAGTGAAATT
>NC_034590.1:71027950-71029005 GCF_900095145.1 Mus pahari
CTGGGATCAAAGGCGTGCGCCACCACACCTGGCTTGTCATCTTACTTTTAAAGTCGTATACACTGTATCTGGTTATGCTGATTAGCAGGGTTTTTTGTTTGTTTCTTTGTGTGTTTTGGCTTTGGTTTTGTCAATTTGACACAATCTAGAGAATCTGAGAAGAGGGAACCTCAGCTGAGAAGACGCTCCTATCATTCTGGCCTGTAGGTAGGCCTGAAGGATATTTTCTTGATTGATGATTGATGTGGAAGGGCCCAGCCCACTGCGAGTAGTGCCTTGCTTGGGTAGTAGTCCTGGGGTATATAGGAAAGCAAACTGAACAAGCCGGGAGGGGAGAGCCAGTATGTAACGTTCCTCATAGATTCCGTTTCAGTGCCTGCCTCCAGCTTCTTTACCTGATTTCCCTCAGGTCGGATGGTGACCTGAGAGATGTAAGATGAAATAACCCTTCCCCCTCCAAATTTCCTTTGATTATGATGCTTATCACAGCGCTAAAATCCCCTAACCAAGACAGCCGGATGCTTCTCTTTTTGCCCTTTTCTTTTTTCTCTTTAGTATAATGACGTATTTAGACTTGAAAATGTAAATGCCTTACCAATTCTGGTCTTACATTCATATACATTAATTAAGCTAAGCATATATAATTGCTATTTGTAGGCCAAAAGCAGGTTTGCATACATGGTTCTGCCCGATTCACATAGCATGGTGAGTAGATTCTCTACCAGCTACTTGCCCCAGGTCCCAGACTTGGAACAACCCACTACTGTGTCTGATTTCCATCTAAGGGGTCTCTGTGTGCCTCTCGGAAGGCCTCACTGAAACATCCATATTTGCATTTACCAATCTTTACAAGGATTTTTGATAGCAGTTATCTCAGTGGCATAGGATTACAGGTGGTCCTCCCCACGTCAGTGGGGTGTGCCACACTTGACTTATAAGACCCAACATACCATAGCTGCATTCTTTTTTTAATTTATTTATTATTATTTTCTTTATTTACATTTCAAATGCTATCCCGAAAGTTCCCTATACCCCACCCCCGCCCCTGCTCCCCT
>NC_034590.1:71030485-71053506 GCF_900095145.1 Mus pahari
ATAAATAAATAAATAAATAAATAAATAAATAAAATGATTCTGTGTTCCTTGAAAGCTCAAAACAGTACATCTTGCCATGAGCAGTCATATCTGAAAAGGTATTCTGGGCCCATGTTCTGAGCTCTTCTTCATCTCTTCTTGAGAGGGAAGAGGCGGATTCTTTAAGAAAATTGGACAGGGCAAGACAACAGACTCTGAAGTCTACAGCCAATGGGCTTTTAGAGACTATCCACTCTAAACATCCAAGCAAAAAGTGCACTGCAATCAAGTAAGGTAAGAAGTGGTCAGATGAAGAAAGCTGTGTCTTTGAGAAATAAGATTAACTTGATCGGCAGCGGTCAGAGAATGGTAGGAGAGAACTGAGCTTTGACATGTAGAAGAAACCAGCAGATTGAATGGAGAAAGTGAGACAAGGGAAACTTGGAGCAGAGGCATTTAGACACACTGTTCTTGGAACCTGGAGAGAAGGAAGAAAACTGGCCCGTGTGGTTGGAGGCTCAGCATACACTTACCCTCAGCAGGATAATTCCAGTTCCCTTTCTTGCAAGTTACAGAAACCTGATATATATTAGCACGAGCGCAGGGAAGACTACGAATACAGCATAGCTTATGTCTCAAACACGCCCTGCAGAGATGAAGCAGCTCAGGGGAATCTCAGGACCAGGAACTGTGTCTGAATTCACAAACAAGGAATGATGTATGTCTCACTATTGAGGGTCTGATTAAACAACATTCTAATATGCACTGATGAAGGCATTCCTCTCAGCCCTCTGTCAAACTGACCCCAGAGGTAGCTGTGTCATGATAGTGAGACATCACTCAGCCCACCAGATCGTTGTCTGCATTCATTCTGCCCTCTGCTGGCCAAATCTCAGAACATCATCTTGACTCTCAAAACAAAATTTGAAACTCATTTATGGACCAGATATATTTATTGCGTAAGCAAGCAATTCATGTCTTTATAGCAGACACCAGCCTATGTATTTACATGTTTTTAATTCAGGTGTTAATATCTCACAATAGTATAACATAGCAGGTATTCCCTATAATTATTTCAAAAGAGCTCACTTATGCTTGACCAAGTGTCTTCAGAACAAACCATTCAACCCTGCCCGTGGCATGCACAGGCCAGATCTGAGATTCCCCAGGACTAATTGGGAAAGTCATTTTGAGAGCAAAGGGTTGAGGCCAGTGACCTTAGAAGGAGAACCCAAGACAGATGTTTCCTGGTGAGGGATGCTTGGCAGGAAAAACCATGCAAGGGACAGAATGAAGTACATAGGGGAGGAAAAGAGCTTAACAGAGCACACCTCAGGCTGTGCCTAGCCTTGCTCTGATGCACAGGGAACTGTCATACGTGGCTGGGACATAAAAAATCTGCAAAATATACACTCTTTTCAGGTAAGGGGATCTGTCAGTTCATCATCGTAAGTCACGCGGCTCAGATGGGAAGACTAGAGGAGGAGGTGAGGGGTTCTTGTCAGAGGAGGGAGTTCTGTGGAGAGGGCCGGCAGCCATGAGCTGCTGCAGGAGAGCATGGCGAAGACACGCTCGCCGGGATGTGCTCTTGGCTGAAATAGCCACAGGGTGGTTCCTAGGGAAGGGTCGGACGTTTGCTGCCAAGTTAGTTCTACCTTTTGTGGCTTCCCTTTCTACCATGTTAGGCCTGCTGGTTATTAGAGAGGTACTCCCTCCAACACCCAAGCATGCTCACATTTGCTTGAGGACCAGTCTTTGGTGAAGAGGCAACGCTAAGCTGATGACATAACCACTCCCCAAAGATGAAGAGTTTTCACGGGACTTCACCAGCATCCATCACAGCTGTGCTAGCTGAGAAACAGGAGCAGAGTGTTCCATCTTAAGGGAGCCTCCAAGTTTCAGAGACAAGATGGAGATTGGGTGGGATGGTTCATGCTTGCAATCCTAGCACTTGGGAGGTAAGGTAGGAGGATCAGGCGTTCAAGACCATCCACAGCTACTTAGTAAGTTCAAAGCCAGCTTAGGTTACAGGAACAGGGGTGAAGAAAAGGACACATGTAATAAAAGACAAAAGCATAATAGCACTAAACAGAAGCATAGAAAGTAGGAGAGACAGATACTAATGTAAAGGTCAAAAGAGGAAAAGGACCTGGGTGGTGATGGCACACGCCTTTATTCCCAGCACTCAGGAGGGAGAGGAAGATGGATCTCTGTGAGTTCGAGGACAGCCTGATCCACAGAGCGAGTTCCAGGAGAGCCAGGGCTACAAAGAGAAACCCTGTCTTGAAAAACAAACAAAATACAAAAAAGAGGAGAAAGGATGCCTGTGAGAGAAAGGATGCTCTGAGTGAAGCGCTTGCCTTTGATAGAGGCTGGGCTTGGCTGCACGTATTTGCAATCTTAGCACCTGGGAAGGGGAGACAGGTAGATCCCCGGAACTCAATGGCCATCTAGTCTAGCCTCCTTGGAAAGCACCAGGCCAATAAGAGATTGTATCTCATAAAACAGGATGGCTGAGAAACAGCGGCCAAAGTTACCCTCTGGCCTCGATCTGCACATACACAAACATGTACATGCATATACCAAAAAAGGAGGAAAAGGAAGTATTTGTGGATGGTTCTGGAAGTGGAGGTTAAAGAATTAATAAGACTTGATTAGGAGGTTCAATAGAGAATGGTCCACCGGTGATAGCCAAAGTAGGCTGATGGTACTGCTGCGCTCTGCTATTAAGTGACATCCAGTGACTCCAGCCAGCTTTAACATGTATTCCTCAGAGCCTTTCTGTTGTCGATCTTGTGCTTAGTGAGGAGAAACAGAGAATAGGAGTCCAGAGCCAGAGCTTTACTCTAAAGCATACACGGCCCTTTTACGAGGGCTTATCCTCCAACTAGCTGCAAGGGAAGCTGATATAGGAGGTCTGTCTGGCTACTCATGTCCCAGCCACTGTCAACTGCTTTTGAATAAGCGAACATAGCTTGGTGGACAGCTAGTAGTCTTGAGTCTACCCTTCTCTCTCCAGGCACAACTGGTTAAGATCAAAGCATTTGCAATGTTGCCAGAAGGAAGAAATGTTGCCACTTTAATTGGAGCTTCTCAGGAGGGCAACTATGGAACCCTTAGAAACATAAATAAATCTGTCTTGTGAATCGGACTTCGAGATGTTTGATCTCCCCTTGACCCCCACAATGGCACCAATGAGTCTGGTCTCTGTTCTCATTGGGATCATCATATTAACATATCAGTGTAAGCCCAGGAGGCACAGACAAAGCAAGGCTTTCAGAGCCAACCCTGTATGGAAAAAGATTCTTCTTTCAAGTGCTACTGAGGATCCTGAACATGATCTGCCTGATGAAATCAGAGAAGACGTTTATAGCAGTGGCTAACTCGTGACAGAGAGTAAGCTCCTGGGGGTAAGTGAGTCAGAGGTTAGTCAAGAGGAAAGAAGCGGATATGTGATGGACAACTGCATCCTTTGGTACACACTGCCATGAGCCAAGAGATGCCTCTTCCTGGGGGGCCCTGACAACCAGTGATGAACTAATAAACTAATAAGATGGTCTAACCTCATCGCTTTAGCTTGAGATAGCTCTGTGCAGCCATGTCAGTTCCAGAACTCCAGGGTCAGTCATGGCTTCCATCACAACCATACCGAGTTAGCTTTTGTCACCTGCTCACTCCTGCTTCCTTACTTCTTTACTCCCATCTTTCCAGAGTGTTCCACCAAAAACTTCTGTGCATAATTCTCCATTTCCAAAGAGTCAATGTCTCCTCAAGAACTGCATTAACACTGAGCCGATTCCACTGAGCCTGTCCATTAGATCAGAGGAATGGGTTGATAATAGCGAAGGAGGCAGTTACTGGTTCCAGCAAATTAAAAAAAAAAAAAAAAAAAAAAAAAAAAAAAAAACAAAGACTAGCAATGCAGCCACTGTCTAGAAAGAACTAGCCACTAGATGGCGCAGCCCTATAGAGCAGCGCTTCCATCACAGCCTAGAATTTTGCCTTAGACATGGCAGACACTCAACATTCTAAGAAGGGGGGAAGTGTTGGCTCATTATTTATGTCCTTGTTTTTATTTTTACATATTCTAGGAACTCAAGTGTCCTAGCCTGTTTCAACGCCTTAGTACCATGCACTCTGTGCCATTACATATACTCAATTGATCTCTACACAAGATTCCCAAAGTCTGTTCTGTTTTTCTACCTGCCACAGTCGCTGTTGCCAAGGAGATACTAATGATAGGACATGCGGAATTCCAAGCAGTTGCTATGATTCTCACCTAAAAACTGACAAGAATAAGTAATGAAATCCGTGGAGCTCTCCCTCTTCCCCCTCCCCTCTGTTTTCCTGGTTGCATGAGGATTCGACATAACAGCATTGGTTGTGAAATACAGTGTCTCAGGGAAAGTAGTCACGGGAACTGGTGGAGGAAGAAGATGAAGAGTTTGAGAAAGACACATAACTCAGTCAATCAATTCTCTTGTTCTGGAGTTAATAAAAAGAAATATTTTCTACTTGGAAAAATATTTAGTCTCTTGAAGGTTGGAGGGTTTTCCTTACCTCAGGGGGAACATACTTGGAAGCTTCTTTTTCCATTGTATAAACTTCTAAAGGAGAAGAGTTTGTTTGTCTAGGGGAGGAACCCTCCAAGAATTACAAGGAAGAGAGATGGGTTCTACAAAACTTGGAAGATGAATGGGTAACGGGGACCTGTGTTTGGCCTTCTGCGAGTCCCCTCCCAGTCTCTCTGGCAGTGATGACTGCAAAGTCACCCCAAAGAATAGACACCAAGCCTTGGAGTTGGTTCTTCTTCTGACAGGTCCATACCTGCTTGGACAATGAGCCTCTTCAATGTAACTTCAGTGAACCAAAGACAGTCCTCCAGGTTTTCCATGGCTTCCAATGTTCCAAGGTCTCTCACTCTCTGCATCATGTCTGGCTGTGGGTCTCTGTATTTGTTCCCATCTGCTGCAGGAGGGAGCCGCTCTGATAATAGCCAAATAAGGCACTGATCTATGAGTATAGAGGAATATCATTAAGGAGTCGTTTTATTGCCATGTTTTGGTTTGGGTTTTTTTTTTTTTTTTTTGCTTGTTTGTTTTTGTTTTAGAAGAGTAGTATTTGGTGTACCACTAAGTCCCTGGGCTAGTCTCGGGTTCTTGACACCCAAGCAGTGTCAGGTATGGGTTTCATCTTGTGGTGTGGGTCAAATCAGCTATTGGTTGGCTACTCCCACAAGCTTTGTACCACCACTGCCCTAGCATATCTTACAGGTAAGACACCACTGTAGATCAAAAGTCCGTGGCTGGGCTGGTGTTTGCATTTCTCTTTTGGTAGTGTGCAGAATGCCTTCCTGTACCAAAGATGCTAGAACATAGAATGTAAGCATGAGCTCACCTGGGTTATTTGTTTGCGTGATATCTAGTTTCTTGAGCTTTTTATCTTTTGGATATTAGCCCTCTATTGGACGGAACTTTTCCCCGTTCTATAGGCTGCCACTTTGTCTGAATGATGGTTTCCTTTGCTTTCTAGAAGCCTCTCAGTTTTATGACACCCCATTTATTAGTTGTTGATTTTAGTGCCTGTGTAAATGGTGTTATGTTCAGAAAGTCTTTTCTTGTGCTAATGAGTTCAAGGTTATTGCCCACTTTCTCTTCTATAAGGTTCAGTGTATTCAGTTTTGCGCTGAGGTCTTTGATCCATTTGGAGTTGAGTTCTGTGCAGGGTGATAAGTATGGATCTATTTGGATTTTTCCATATGTAGCTGTGCAGTTTGTCCAGCACCATTAGTTGAAGATTCTGTTTTTTTTCCCAGTGTGTATTTCAGGCTTCTTTATCAAGAATCTGGTGTGCATAAGTGTGTGGATTTATGTGTAGGTCTTCCATTAGATTTCCATTTAACAACGTGTCTGCTTTTGTGCCAATACCATATATAATTGTTATTACTATAGATCTCTAGTCTAACTTGGAAATTGGGAGTGTTGATTGTGACTTTTGGCTACTTTATTGGGTTCTTTTTCTTACCACCATTTTTCACCCTTCCAACCCCTCAACACTAGGTAGGAGAGAAAGAAGGCTAGAGGGGGAAAGAAGTGTCAAACTTGTTAGATTACTTCCTGCTGATTGGGGGCATCAATTTCCTTGGGGCAAGTCCAATCTTCGAAGTCAGGATATACAATTTCTTCTTCTCCATCTCTTTGCTCCTGACCACTTGTCAAACCACAGCAGCAGGGGATTTAGCAGCCACCTTAGCCTCTTGGGACTCTGGCATTTTTATACCCTCTGAAAAGTCCCCAGAATTCCAAACATAAGCTATCTTTAGTTGGCAAAATCACACCCCTGCCAGAGCATGAGACAAATCATAGCTGCTATGAACAATCTGAAGCATCCCCATATCCCACATCTGGGACTAAAACAAAAAATGTAAACACATAACATTTTTGTGTTTTTAAAGAAACCAAACTTCTCACCACAGGTAATAACTCTAGCAGTTCTTTTTTTCTTCAGGTTTGCTCTAGCTATGCTGGGTTTTTGTTTTTCCATATGAAGCTGAAAATTGTCCTTTTAAGATCTGTGAAGAATTGTATTGAAATTTTGAAGACTTTTTTTTTTTTTTTGGCAGGATGGCTATTTTACTATATTAATCCTACCGATCCATGAGCATGGGAGATCTTTCCATCTTCCAATATATTTTTCAATGTCTTAGAAAGTTTTTATCCTACAAATATTTTGCTTGTTTGGTTGGAGTTGCCATAAGATTTTTTTTTATATTATTTGAGGCTTGTTTCTCTGATTTCTTTCTCAGCCCATTTGTCATTTGTTCATAGGAGGGCTACTGATTTTTGTGAGTTAATTATCTATCCAGCTACTTTTCTGGAAAGTGTTTATCAGTTGTAAGAGTTTCCCAGTGGAATTTTTAGAGTCCTGTGTACATACTACCACATAACCTGCAAATAAAGATGTGTTGCCTTCTTTGTAATTTGCATCCCCTTGATTCCCTACAGCTGTCTTATTGCTCTACCTAAGACATAAAGTACTATATTAAGAAAATAGAGAATTGATTAATGAGAATTGATTCCTTCTGTTTCTATTTTGTGGAATCATTTAGGGAATATTGGCATTAACTCTTCTCTGAAAGTCTGGTAGAATTCTGTGCTCAAACCATCCAGCCCCGGGCTTTGTTGTTGTGAGACTTTTAATGACTATCTCTATTTCATTAGGAGTTATAGGCTGTTTACATTTCTTATTTGATCTTGATTTAACTTTGGAAAGGGATGAATATTGAGAAAATCATCCATTTCTTTTAAATTCCCAAATTGCTTGAATACAGGTTTTTTAACCAAAGGCCTTAAGATTCTCTGGATTTCTACAGTGCCTGTTACTAAGTCCCCTTTTCATCTCTGATTATGTTAATTTGGACATTCTCTCTCTCTCTGCCTTTTAGTTAATTCGAATAAGGGCTTGCTAATCTTTATTGATTTTTCTCAAAGAACCAACTCTGTTTTGTTGATTCTTTGTATTTGTTTGATTCAGTTTTATTGATTTCTGCCATAGGTTTGACTATTTCTTGCTGCCTACTCCTTTTGGGTGTGATTTCTTCTTGTTCAAGAGCTTTTGGTGTGCTGTTATATTACTAATATGAGAACTCTACAACCTTTTCATGTAGGCGCTTAGTGCTATGAATTTGCCTCCTTGAACTGCCTTCATTGTGTCCCATAAGTTGTGTATTCATTTTCATTCAGTTCTAGAAAGTCTTTATTTTTCTTTATTTCTGTCTTGACTTATTTTTCAGTAAGTGGTCAGTTGTTCAGTTTCTGTGAGTTTGTAAGCTTTCTGTTATTGTTAAAGTTTCTGTTGCAACTTTACTCTTTGGTGGTCAGATAGGATGCAAGATGTTATTTTAATTTTCTTGTATCTGTTGAGACTTGCTTTATGCCTGAGTATGTGGTCAGTTTTGGAGAAGGTTCTGGGGGGGCGCTGAGAAGGTATATTCTTTTGTGTTTAGGTGAAGTGTTCTGTAAATGTCTGTTGGGTACATTTGCTTTATAATGTCAGTTACTCTGGCATTTCTCTGTTTAGCTTTTTTCTGGATGACCTGTCTATTGGTGAGAGTGGGGCACTGAAGTTTCCTACTATCAGTGTGTGAGGGTTAATGCAGTCATGTCTCTTTTTCAGACTTGAGTGCCCTTGTGTATGATGCATAGATGTTAAGAATAATAATGTCCTCTTGGTGGATTTTTCTTTTGATGAATATCCTTTGTATCTTTTTATTCTTAAATCTCTTCTGATTAGTTGTAGTTTGAAGTTAGTTTTGTAAGATATTAAAATGACTACACTAGCTTGCCTCTTTTTGGTCCATTTGCTTGGAATATGGCTTTCCATCCTTTTATCTTGAGTTGATGAATATCCTTGATAGTAAGATGCGCTTCTTGCATGGTGCAGGACAGATCCTAGTTTTGGATTTGTTCTGTTAGCCTGTGTCTTTTTTATTGGATGAATTGAAGCTATTGATGTTGAGTGATATCAATGAACAGTGTTTGTTGACTCCTGATATTTTCTTGGTGTTGTGGTGGTGGTGATTGTGTGTGTGTGTGTGTGTGTGTGTGTGTGTGTGTGTGTGTGTGTTTCCTCTCCTGGTCTAGGATTACTTATTCCTTTTGTTTTCTTTGGTGTGTTTAACATTGTTAGGTTTGAGTTTTCCTTCTAGCACCCCATGGGGCTGGGTTTGTGGATAGAATTGCTTAATTTTTTTTTTTTAATCATGGAATGTCTTATTTTCTCCATCTTTTCTGATTAAAAGTTTTTCTTGGTATAGTATTCTGCGATGGCATCTATGGTCTCTTAGAGGTTGTAGTTCATCCTTCTGACTTTTAGAGTTTCCATAAAGAAGTCAGGTTTATTTATTCTAATAGATCTGCCCTTGTATGTTACTTGGTCTTTTCTTTCCCCTTACAGCTTTTAATATTCTTCCTTTGCTCTGTAGGTTTAGTGTTTTAGCTATCATTTACTATGGGAGTTTCCTTTTCTGGTCTAATTTACTTGGTGTTCTGTATGCTCCTTGCATCTTGATAGTCATCTTTTTCTTTAGGTTAGGGAAATTTTCTTTTCTTTTTTAAGCTTCCCATCAATAAAATTTTATTCAACTTGATGTCAGATGTATAAATTAAAACAGCAAATGAGACAGGATTTTTTTCCAGTTGACGTTACAAGACAGGAGAGAGAAGTGGCACTTTGGTATGCCATCTGGATGTCAGAATTGAAAGCACACCCCTGGGAGAGCTACTATGCACGAAGTCAAGCAAGGCATTAAACATCGTTTAAGAACACTATGTGGAGGGCACTGAGAGAATGCACTTGAATATCACTGAGGGAATGATTGAATATGTTACATACAGTTTGTTCACAGTAGGAAATGCAACATAGGCATTGAAAGGAATGCTGATAGGAATACTGTTGATAAAATGAACCCATATAAAAATATCTCCTTGATAATACATCCATGATTATATCTATACAGGATATACAAGAATACACCCTTATCTGTTGGTATTGAGACTTGGAGGCAAATTCTCTTAAAAGGCACCTTTAATTTTGAACATCCTATTTTCCAGTTAAGAACAAATAAATAATTACATAACAAAAATACCTGGTTTCAGATCTGAAATTTGACAGTTCAAGAGACAGTGGCTAAAAGTGGCACCCACCTATAGACAATTGAACAATGGACTAGCTGGTAGATTTAGAGTTTACACTAGAGCTAGGCAGAAGACTTTGCATGGTGATATAAGGACACATAGTGAAGGAAGTATATAAACATATAGACTACAAATATGTACATTAGTTGGATCCACTATTAAAACTAGAAGCAGTTTTTAATATACTCCTAAATTCTTTGACAACTTCTGTTAACTTAAAGTCAGAAGCAACAACATTCAAATGAGTTAAGCTATGTAAAGTAAAAAGTCACAACCTTTATTGAAGAGCAAGTAAACACGGTAACCTATGTACAGGCGGCACATGGTGCCAACTGCACCTGCAGATGTGGTAGTCCATTGGAGTTATGCCTTTGTCACGGCCTTAGACAAATTCGGCACTAGTGTACAGTTCAGCTGTGCCCGCGTGCTGATCTTAGATGGCACAGCATCATGCTTAGATGCTGCCTACTTGTTCTTGATAGTCAGGTGCTTTGTAAGGTCACCGTTCACCACGACTATATTCTTAGCCAGGTGCTGCATAACAGGTAGCAGGGATTCTTCAGTGTGGGATAGGGAGTGCTGCAGAGTTGGTGTCCATTCACCGTTGTCAAGAATTTCCAGTGCTAAGCAAAAGGCCCCAGCTGCAGTTTGAGAAGGAGCAAAATGTGCCATGTCATAGTCCAGCATAGAAAGCGCCATGAGGTATTTGGCCAAAGTGTGCTGCTCAGTGTCAACCTCTCCAATTTTAGATGCTCTACGGAGGAAGTGCAGAGGCAGAGGGCGACGACCCAGACTGAAGTTCAGAACTCTCAGAATCTTCATCTCAGAATTCTCTCCATCTGTCTGATCTGGTGCTTAGCTAAGTGTTGTTAGTCCCAAAAGCGAAGTCACCTATTTCTGGAGGGTACATCTCCTCATACTTGCTTGCAATAAACATGGCAGTTACACCAACAAGCTGCAGCATCTTCTTGGGCACACAACTGTCCTGCATGAACCGATCCATCATGGACACAGTCATGTACATGGTCTCCTGCAGCAGCCTATATTTCATCTGAACCTGTATTAGCCATCCTAATGGATGGCTCTCATGTTTCCAGTGGCTTCACGACCCTGTAGGTATTTTGGCCTAACTGCCTGCTCTTCCTCCAGTTGTCTGAGATAAGCATAGATATCTTTTACATATTCACTACAGAGGTTTGGATCAGCTCCATCATCTGCATCTACATCACTCACTGCAAGGACTACATCCGAGAAAGCCTGACACAGATATTCTTCTGCAGGTGCACATCCAGATGTTTCCACTGGGCTTGGAGAGGGATTATCATAGGTTCAGGAGAAAGCTTCTCTTCTCTAGCATGTTCAAGTTCAGGTTCAGGCTCAGCCAGTTCCACCTCTGGCTCACACACACTAGCACCTTCAACACAGGTTTTGGTAGGACTTTAACAGTACCTTTTCCAGTACCTAAAGTTTTCACTTCCTTTTTCAGAGGCACTCTTGCCTGGACCTGTTTGCTGACTTTAGTACCAATGTCTCCAAGAGCAGTTCTCCATCTCAGTTTGGGCTTGGAGGCAGCAGCAATTGCCTCAGGCACAGACCATACTGACCCTGGCCTTATTTTCTGTGTTAATTTTTATGTTCCTAGTGCCCCTGAGCGCCATGGCTCCTCCTGAAGCATAGGTTCGCTGGTCAGAGAAGACACCCTAACCTCTGGCTGCCCACAACTGAACAGTAACAACCATTCCTCCGCAGCATACCGGGAGGAGTCTGCCGCCGGGCCTGGGTTTAGGGAAGTTTTCTTCTATAATTTTGCTGACATTTTTTTCTGTGCCCTTGACCTGGGTCTCTTCTCCTTCCTCTAATCTTATTATTCTTAGATTTACTCTTTCATAGTGTTCCAGATTTTATGAATGTTTTGTGCCAGATTTTTTTTTTTTAAAGATTTAGCATTTTCTTTGACTGAGGTATTCATTTCTTCTATTGTGTCTTAGTGACTGAGATCTTTCTTCCATCTCTTGTATTCCATTGGTGAAACTTGCCTCTGAGGTTCCGGTTCCGGTTCCTAAATTGTTTATTTCCAGAGTTCCCTGAGTTTGGGGTTTTCTTCATAAACAGTTCCACTTTCAGGCCTTAAACTGTTTTGCCGTTTTCTTCCACTGTTTGATTTTTTCATAGATTTCTTTAAGGACTTTAATTTCCTCTTTAAGGCCATCTATTATATTCATGAAGGCTATTTTAAGGTCTTTCTCTTGTGCTTCAGTTATGTTGAAATATTCAAGGCCTGCTGTGGCAGGGTTGCTAGACTCTAGTGAGGACATACCATCCAGGCTGTTACTGACTACAGTTTTACATCGTGGTGTCAGGTGTTTGTGGTGGGGGAGATTTTAATTGTAGCTGCTGATACCTGGTCTTGACTTCGTTGGTGGGTGTCTTGTTCCTTGGATTCTGTTACCCTTTTTGGTTCTTAGAAGAGTGTGGTAGCTGTGTGTTGCCTGGTAGGATTTTCTGGGATCCTGATAGGTGTGGCCACTTTTGGTTTCAGGTAAAATTTGTTTCTAGGTATTAGGAGCTGATACTTAGGAATGGAGGATGGGCGGGGGTGGGGGAGTGTTGATGGGGTCCACAGAAGGGAAGAAAGCCAGGTGTTTTCTCAGGATCTGCTTAGTCCCCTGGGAGTGGGGGTACAGTGAGGAAAGGCCTCAGCAGGTAGTCTGCTACTGAGCTGAGGATGGGAGCAGGGGATTGGATTTAGAGGAACTGGAAGGAGAGGTCAAGATATGTAGCTAGTCCACCTGTTCTGTCTGTTTGGCTTTTTAAGTGAAGAAGTGTAATGTTCTTGTACTGGTTACCAACAAATCAAATAATTTACAGTAGTTGAAGTTCAAGGCTCTTAACAGGAAATCTTGTTCAGCTACATCAATAAAGCCCAGTATTGGCCTATTAAGGGATTAGAATGTATTAGGCAGCACATTATTTTGTTTAATCCTCACAACATGCCTCTGAGGAAACACCAGGACTCACAGTAGCTAATCAGGCTGGCCAAGGTCACATGTTAGTAAATGATGTGTGCTCTGGCACTTCTAGAGCCATCAGTCTTTGATGTTTAGTCTATTATTTGTTAATTCACTTGACCACTATATAATCTGACAGCAAATGGGATCCATAAAACTATTTTTTCCAACAGATCAACAGAGCTAGTTGTCTACAGAACAAAAGGTTCTTAGAATTGTAGAATGTTTCCGCTGGCAGCTGGCATAGTGGAAGAACAGAGGCTTTAGAGACAGAGGGACTGAACTAGGATACCAGGCTCTGCTAACCATTTCTTATGTGACCTTAAGCAATTTATTTAACCAGTCAGATTCTCAACTTCCATATCCAGGGGCTGCAAATATATACATACATTTTTATTAAACGGATATAAATATTAGATATAATAGCACATAGACAAACTATGTCATTTTCATTATAAATAAAAATATGGAACCCCGTTTTGAAAATCATTAAGAAGATAGTAAGAGCAAAGTACTAAGCCAACTGTGGGGAACTGGGTGTACTGGTGTGCGTCTGTAACACCAGCATTCCGAATGGCAGCAGGAGGGTAGAGGTTGGGGTTACACTGGGTCATAGAGGAAGACCCCATAACTAAGTGCTGGATGGGTGGCTCCAAGGGTAAAGTGCTTGCTGTGGAAACATGAGGATTTGAGTTTAGATCCTCATCCCCACATAAAAACTGTGTGAGGCAGTGCGCACCGGTAACTCTGAGGTCAAAGACAGGCAGATTCTAGGGCCTCAGTGGCTAGTCATCCCTCGAGTCACTAGTCAGCTCCAGGCTCAGTGAGAGGCCCTGTCTTTAAAGGTGGGGAGGGGGGAGAGGAATAAGGTAGAGCAAGACACCACTGCTGCTCTCTGGCAGCTACATGCATGATCCAGGCACATAGATGCACAACAGCCCGCAAAGAGAAAACAGATGCATGAGTGAATGAGTAAGCATGTATGTAAGTAAGTAAGTAAATAAACAAATAAATGAAGTATAGGGCTCTTATAAGTATAGAGACCTGATGTCATAACCATATCTTACACGGCAGGTATGTATACATGATACTTCCCCTCTCTAGATCATTGATTCTAACTCCCTTATTTTGCAAATGAGGGACTTAAGTTCAAAGAAAAAGCAAGCCTACAAATTTTGGCAGTCAGGACCACAACTGAGACCTGCTTTGCTCTTGGCATTTCCCAAGTGTGTTATGGATGATGGAAATACGTACTCTTTGAACACATGTTTCCATCAACAAGCAAGTTTCTAAGCATTGGGTAGGTGAAATCAACATTTTGAGAGATTTTCAGAGTTTTTTTTTTTCCCTCTGCAACATGAATCCCAGCGACAGATGTAATACAGAACACTGCCCAGAAGTATTTGATATGAACGTTTTTGAAGGAGTGTACCAAGTATGTCTTAAATGTCTCAGAAGTACTGTTTTGTAGACTGCTTTAGGGCAGTAGAAGTTTCCACAGGCTTTGATCTGTCTGCCGAGGTTGTTCATATTATAAGTTAGAAGCAAACAGATTTCTTCCATTAGGCAGTTCTCTTGGTATCCTCGTCCCAGCTGACTTGGAAGCCTGAGGATATAAAAAGAATGAAAACCAGATTCTGGGAAAAGCATATTTGTTTAGAGTCACCCCGTTGCATCCAAAGGCACATCTAATATGCCATTCTCCCAGGAGTAAGAATACAGAAACAAAACACGCATCATGACCCCAAAATTCTTTCCACTTTGGGTCGCTCACAGCCAACACACTACAGAGGCAGTAGCTAGAGTCCAAAATAAAGTTACACAAGCCAGAAACTCAGGCTTTTCCTCTTAGTTCATCCACTAATCAGCCATTTGACCTACATTAATTCATCTGCCCACCCCTTTATCCTTCGAATCAAATTCACCTATCCTCTCCCTTCTTTGAACTACCATACATTTAGGTTTTACCTGCCACCCTCCGCCCCAGGCTCATAAGAACCTCTATGAAACATAGTTTTGCAAACAGCAGATCAGATGATCTCTGTAGCTCCTTTTAGCTCTAGTGGTCTGGGATTCAAAACACCTTGCTGTGCTTCTGTGTACACAAGTGCATGTTTGTGTGTGTGTGTGTGTGTTTGTGTGTGTATGTGTGCATGTGTATGTGTGTGNNTGTGTGCGTGCACGTGTGTGTGCATGTGTGTATGCAAGTACTTTCTGAGGCATAACATTCCCCTGGAACTGGAATTACTGGTGAGCCACCTGGCAAGTACTGGGAACCTAACCCCAGTCATCCACACCGATGTGGCACATGCTCTTAATTGCTGGGCCATCTCTCAAGCCTGTTATTTATATAATTTATTTATTTTTACTTCATGTGCATTGGTGTTTTGCCTGCATTTTTGTCTGTGTGAGGGTGTTGGATCCCCTGGAACTGTAGTTACAGGGTGTTATGAGTTGCCATGTGGGTGCTGGGAATTGAATTCTGATCCTCTGGAAGAGCAGCCAATGTACTTAGGCCTGTCTCTCTGGTCCATCAAGCCAGTTTTTATGTCTTTTTGACAGAGTTTTCAGTAAAACAGCTTTTCTTTGTTTCGATGATGCATCGGCTGCAGTTCCCCTCCACAAGTCACTGGGGAGACGACTACACCACCATGACGAGACCAAAAATCAAACTTGCATGCTAAGCCTGATGCTGGATTTGAACTCACTCTTTGATCCGGAGGATTCTGTTATTGGACTCACATTGTGTATTTCCTTACTTCCCTTAGAGTGAGTCCTCCACCCCAGCAGAGGAAAGCCCCAACTATGTGAATTGGGCCGACTATATTGGAGTGCTTATCTGTGTCCTCCCGGAAGCAGACACCCAGATAGAGTGTGAAATGCAAGAAATCTCACTGAGGGAAAAATCTGTGAAGGATCCAGAGAGGAGGGGTCCTGAGTAGGTTCCTGGGAGAGTTCAAATTGTAATGCAGCCTTGACCCCCACTTAAAAAGGTGGGGGAAGGAAAACTGGGTAGTGGGAGCTAAGTTTTCCATTCAGCTCTAATAAAGACCTAGCCCTGATGATAGGGATCAGAGAGTGCCCATCTGAGGAGCCAGTCAGGAGGGGGAAGGCCAGGGAGACTGTAATGAGGGTGGAGCGGGGCTGAGGTAACACCGCAGCAGATTCCAGAAGGTACTGCAACTAGAGGCCAGTGGCTAGCTATATTCCTCTCAGCAGCCAGAGAGTAGCCGTCAGTTGCCATGAGGGCCATTGCTCACGCCTAAATGATGTGAATCCCAAGAGCAGACACAATTGAACTCAAACTGAGGCTTCTTGTGCATATCTAATAGAACAGTTGTTGAGTGTACAAAGCACTGTGTTGGGAACTACAGCAGCCTGTCTCCTCACCCCCTTCTCCTGTGGAAGAAGTGAAGCTCACCTGGACCAGTTTCAGGTAAGGGGCGAGTCTTTTGAGCCTGCTTTGACATTCATGGATATTAGGACTATGTCAGGCTTAGTAAAAAAAAGAAAGAAAAGAATCCTTAGGAAACCCAAACCCAAGGTAAGTTTGGATAAAATACACCTCAGTTTGGAGAAGCTAGGAGCAGATTTCTAAAAACTTTATGCAGCCATTGGATGTGCCAAAATAAATAAGCAAACAAACAAATAAATAAAATTTAAAAAGAGCCTTTTACTAGAACTGCCCCTGGAGACACCAGAGAAATCTTGAAATTGCTCTGGCAGCCAGTTGGGGAGGCACAAAAGCATGCTCCTCCCTTAGGGCCCTGCCAGCCAAGATTCAGGATTTGCTGAGAGGCAAACCCAACACCTGTTGCCAGTCCTGGATTAGATTCAAATTTTGAGACAGAAACTAGAGAGAGAAGAAGGAACTGGACCGGGTGGTTGACTAGAAGTGGGGAGAGGGCAGTCTTTCCAGATTCATATCTAAACTCTGGAAAATAAAGAGAACCCCTACAGTAGAAAGAACACTGTGTGATTTCTAAGCCCCACTTCTTATTCTAGGGCTGCTGTACATCTCTCATGCCTCTCCGGGGCTGTTTGTGCCTCTTGGTTATAATCTGTGGCACTACAACAAACACACACCTGTTACAGTTCTTCCATAGAGCAGCCCAGGATTTTTTAATTAATTAATTAATTAATTAATTAGAGACAGAGTCTCCGTGTAGCCCAGACAGGCCTTGAACTCTTGATCTTCCTACTTCTACTTCCTGAGTGGTAGGATTACAGATGTGTGTCACTATATCCCACCAACAGTATAAAGCTAGACAGTTTCTTAAAATAAGATAGATAGATAGATAGATAGATAGATAGATAGACAGATAGATAATAGAATGAAAAGAATATTCTGTAAAATCAGAGTAATATATGTCACATCACAACATAACATTTTCTTTTTATTATTATTATTTTATTATTATTATTATTTTCTTTATTTACATTTCAAATGCTATCCTGAAGGTTCCCTATACCCCCCTGCCCCTCCTCCCCTACCCACCCACTCCCACTACTTGGCCCAGGCCTTCCCTTGTGATGGGTCATATAAAACAACATAACATTTTCAGCATAGCATTTTATCTATCAGGGTACCTGACCTAACAGGAATTGTGAGAGGTGGTTTAGTCTGGGAATGAGGAACTGTAACATCTCTGAAAGGAAATTACTTTTGTGACCAAGGTACACAGGCATTGAAACATGACTCTGTCCTCTCTTTATACAGAGGAGCAGATGCTGAGAGGAGAATATTCCACTTGACAGTTGTAAGAAGTCTGATATCCACAAGGGTGTGTGCCTGCCATGTGACAAAGACCTCTTAAAGAACATGACACAGTTCTCATCTTTACCAAACACACCCCAGTTTCCCCTCAGAAGAGCAAACCATATGTACTCCCCTTTAAATCTGCACCTGGTGTTTATCCTCACCCAGATAGGAATACTGTGAGCAGAAAGTATGCCATAGGCTTAGTATGTTAGGATTTAAAAAAAACAAGGACTTTATTCTCCCTTCTTTCTCCCACTTAGAAAAAAAAAGCCACAAAACAAAAGACCACAGTCAAGAGCATAAAATAATTAGTAGCCAATCCTGAAAAGGCCATACAATCCTCAGGTTTCAGATGCTCAGCCTTCCAGGCGAGGCCCTCCCAGAGCGGATCGGGTGTCCTCCTGGTTTGAATTAAACATCATTGAGGTCGATGGTTGAAAACACAAACTCTTGATCTAGTCCTAGATAGACAAACCTCCAAGAAAGTAAAAGACCAGCAGGGAGAGAGTGATCAGGGTTCCATGGGAGACCAGACTGGAGAGATGGGAGAAGGGACCGTGGTGTCAGTGGAGGACACTAGAGCAGCCACGGGAGGGCTGTGTCCTGATTGATAAATAATGGCAGGTTGGTCAGCTCATCACTTCTTAGTCATGCCTCCTCAGGCCTACAGGTTGAAACCTGCTAACTCACACCAGCTCTTGGATCTCAATCTAAATGTTCTTTCCTCTGGAAGGCTCAGTGAGCAAGCACATGGCTCTGCTGGCTACGGGCTGCACACTCCGAGGATGTACTGAGCACATCACAGTGGCAGCGGAGTTTTACATTTACAATTTTTTTTATCTTATTTTATGTTTTATCACATGTATGTCTGTGCACAATGTGTACGAGAGGCACAGTTTCCAGAAGAGGTCATCAAGTCCCCTGGATCTGGAGTGGCAATGATTGTGAGCCACCATGTGAGTGCTGAGATCCAATCTTAGGCCTCTGGAAGAGCAGTCAGCATTCTTAACTCCAGTCCCAAATTCATACATTAAAAAAAAAAAAACAACAACAACAAAACAAAACAATTTAGATAGCCGGGCCTCAAGGACTTTGAGGAGAGGCAGAGTTCCTGCTGAGAATCCTTTCCTATTACTTTAGTGATCTCTCCCAAACTTGCATCAAAAGTATTCTACTATTACTTCCTATAAATTGCCTGTCCACTAGTCTGTTACACATGATAGATTGTCAGCGTTGGGAAAACTATTCCATTCAAAGCTACCTAAAATGGCATTTGGCCCTAGCACAGACACAATGGTATTTTGGTGATTAAATGAGCAAAATATTCTGAGCCGCTCCAGTCCTGGAGTGGACAAAGAACTCTGTATCATGGAAACAGAAATAGCCACATCCTACGTTCCAGACCTTGCTTTACCTGCTGTGTGACTTTGGGACCTAGCAATTTGAAGATTTTTTTTTTTTTTTAATTTATTTCCTTTGAGGATGGATGGGGTATACACAAGCCATGGCACCTGTTTGGAAGTTAGAAGGTAACTTTCCCGAGTCAGCTCTCTTGCTCCTGTCTATAGGCTCCAGGGATGGAACTCAGATCGTCAAGCTTATGAGGAGAGTGTGTCGCCTAAGGAACCATCTTGTCCCCTGTATTCTGGATATTCAACAGAAACAACTCTGCCTTGTCTACCATGAGAAGCACCTCAGAGGAACCATCAGATAAGTTACCCCCACAGAAAATAAAGGACTTCTGGTTCAGGCAATGCTTTGTGGGGGTGGGAGGGGTGTTCTAGAGACAAAAACTTCATGAAAGAGAAGCTTATTTTTCACATCAACAAGGCAGATGTTGTACCTGGAAATACAACAGTTTCACAAGGTAAAATTTTTTGTTGCTGTTTTTTTTGAGAAAAGAGCCTCATCTAGCCCAGGCTGGCCTCAAACTTGTATGTAGTCAAGGATGGCTTGAACTCCAGATCCTCCTGCCTCAATTCCTGAGGACTGGGGCTATGGACGTGTACCACTCTCAGTTGTATTCTTTTGCGTGCCTCATCCTCACACGTCTGCCCACTGCCACCACACCTGCCTATCTTTTCTGAGTCTCAGCCTGCAGTCATGACTGACTTCATCAGCACCGAAAGGACATACCAGTAGCTTCTGGTTTTGTCTTGAAGTTTTGCTATCCAAGAGAGACTGGCCCTTTTATTTCCAATTGACAAAAGTCTCTCTTCCTCCTGGTTTGAAGTGTTCATCCTCTTGCTTAGGGTAAGGAATGACAAGATTCATGCGAGGGAATTGATGTTATAAATGAAGGGGGGAACTATTGGAAGCAGAAAGGGTGGGCATTATGCTGACACGATTAATGTTCACTACAGTATTCTCAAGATGGTTCTCCAGCTGCTTACTGAAATAGCACCATTTACAATCAGTTGTCTTCGGTTTGGGCCCTGCTTCTACAAGATCATCATCCCTACCCCACAGGTCTTCCCAGAGTTCCCTAGGACAGAAGGGAGGAAGGCAGAGAGGGAACCATGTGCAATCATACCATGCTGTCCTCTGAAAACTAAGGTTTGAGCCGTACATCTAGAAAAGGTAGCTCCCATTCTAGAACTGGTAGCTAGAGAGTTCCTATGCTCAACACTGGATATTGCATTCCTCTGGGCTTTGGTCAGTCTGGGCTCAAGTACCAAAGTTGCTGAAGCGTAGGCCTAAGCTGTTTGATGCTGTATGTCTGCCTGCTTTGATGCCCAGGCCATAGCAGCCCTTTCTTAACTCCTTTCCAACAGTTCAACCCACACAGCTTACAGTTGGAGAGACTAGAGTCTCTAAGAGGGAGATTCTCATTCCAAATTGCAAAATAAAAAGGAGCTTGTGGCTAAGCCAAGATCAGACGCTATGTTACAGGGAACCTGATTCTCCCACCATTCTTCCCTTTGTTCTGCACGTGTATGAACTAAGGGATAAACACTCCCTTAACCTCCCAGCTTTCCATTCCTTTGTCTCTCTGGGTCACTTGCAGTGTTACTGTTCATTTGCCCTGGGCCTCTGAATCGCTAGCCTTTATCTTACTTTCTGTTGACAGGAATGAAATTCCAATACCAGAGGCGCTGTCCTACTTCTGTGAAGTTACCAATCAGCATTTCTCTGTAGCAAGGGCTCACTATTTAAGCGAGCTAGTCTTGACTAGTACATTATTTCCAGCATGATCCTGACTAACTACTACTTACTGCTCAGATAGTCTACAGTACTTTATTTCCTGAGGAAAACATTTGCTTTGGTCTGGGTCCTCAGATAGAGCCAAGTGTACTTGCTGTAAATAAGCCTGCAATGTCCTACACCCCCAACAAGACATTTGCCATGCTCTATGACTACTGCCCATTTGCTATGTC
This sequence comes from Mus pahari, assembly GCF_900095145.1. Classification (NCBI taxonomy): domain Eukaryota; kingdom Metazoa; phylum Chordata; class Mammalia; order Rodentia; family Muridae; genus Mus; species Mus pahari. The sequence continues at coordinate 71,051,307 of NC_034590.1, forward strand.
TCCTTTCTTCACATTGCTGAAATTTCTATTTCCTCTTAGCATTATTTCCTCCAGGGTCAACAAAGAGCCCAGCACATGACAAACATTGCATAACTGTTTGTTGGATGAAAGACAAGGTCTTGGACTCCCTGGCTTTTGGTTATTTACAGTGGTGGATCACAGTAGTACTCAAATCACAATAAAAAATGTGAAACACTTTATTAATGAACATATAATGTAAATATTAAAGACTTATTATCCTAAAATCACTGTAAAATAAACGTTCTCTGCTTCTAACCCAAAGATGGAAGAGAATATTGTAGTGTATGGAGGGAAGGGAGCCACGGATGACTGAAATCCTGAATGAATGTGTAGCTGCCATGGTTAGAACCCCAAAGCCCCAGTCCCGTGGAGGAATGGCATAACATTTTCCTTTTCGTGTAGCTCAGAGGGAAGTGGCAAAACCTTCCTTTGGGCCATATATGGATAGTGTGTGCGTGTGTGCGTGTGTGTGTGTGCGCGCACACACACACACACACACACACACACACACACACACACGCACACAGAAAATGTCCACATGTCCACCATAGCTTTCTTTCTCTGACCACTACCATGTTTATGGCCTGAAGACTGCTCACCTGCAGAATCTGTTCCCATCCATATTAGCTAATCTTGCCTCCCCAATCCAGCTGTATAGCATAATCCTGCCTCCTTGGTTACCTGTAACAACCGGCCTTTTTATTCAGCTGGTTGCAATAACCCTGCTTCCCTATTTGACTCTATATAATAAGAATACTACACTTTCAGAGTGCTTGGCTTCTTCAGCAGCAGACCCAATTTTTCTGTATGCTCATGTGTCCATCTATCTGTCTTCCTTTATTCCCTCACCACCCCAGTCAGGTCCAGTCACCAGAGGCCACACATGGATACATCATAGCAGTCTACCCACAGTTTTCCTACACTGTTACATATACACAAGATTTGTGCTTCTGCCACAGTAAGCACCATTGAAAGGAATGAACGGTGTCTTGGGATGTTACCTCCTATATGGGAGGCTAGATTCTCTACCTGCTCTTGTCCTATGTGGTGCCCATGTCCTGAGTAATTGTCAGCCACCATGCTAAGTTTGACTTGTATTACCTCATCTATAACCAATCTTTGTGGAAGCTGCCGCTGTTGTTTCTCTTTTGAGACAGGGTTTGTCTGTGTAGCCCTGGCTGTCCTGGAACTCACTTTCTAGATAGGGATGATCCTCAAATTCAGAGATCTGCCTACTTCTGCCTACTATGTGATGTGCTTAAAGGCATGGACCACCACCGCACAACTTGGGGAAAATATCTATTTTTTATTACCATTTTGCAGGTGGCAATAACAAGGCTCATGAGGCTCCATGACTTGCCCAAAGTCATAGAGTTATTGAGTGCTGGCTCTTTCTCTGAGTCACTGTGCTACAAGACTCTTCTTTTGACTGTTATTCAGAGCAAAACCCTTTTCCTTGCTTGGCCAGCCTACTGTTTTACAGACATATCTTGGAACTTTCCCATTTCATGAATGTTTTATCAAGAACTCAAGGAGTCAGGTATGGTGGTGTATATCTCTAATCTCAGAATTTGGGAGGCAGAGACAGGCAGATCCCAGTGAGTTTATGGTCCATATACTGAGTTCCTGGCCAGTCAGGACTATACAGTGAGACTCTGTCTTTAAAAAAAAAAATTAAAGGAAACTTAACTATCTCATCACATTTCTCATATATGTAATGTTTTTCCAACTGTATGTATGTGTACCACATGCATGCCTGGTGCCAGAAGAGGGAATCAGATCCTCTGGAACCAGAGTCAAGGATGGTTGTGAGCTACCATATGGGTACTGAGAACTGACCCTGGGTCCTTGACAAAAAGTGCTTTCACTTTAGAATTGCAGGATTCAAGCTTGTTTACTGGTTCTGAAGCTGTAGATGGAGATATGCTTACCCTGAAATTGTTTGGTTCTATGGGATAAGGATTCTTTCCAGCTTCTGGCTATTATAAATAAGGCTGCTATGAACATAGTGGAGCATGTGTCCTTATTACCAGTTGGAACATCTGGGTAAATGCCCAGAAGAGGTATTGTTGGGTCCTCCGGTAGTACTATGTCCAATATTCTGAGGAACCGCCAGACTGATTTCCAGAGTGGTTGTACAAGTTTGCAATCCCACCAGCAATGGAGGAGTGTTCCTCTT
>NC_034590.1:71055925-71071869 GCF_900095145.1 Mus pahari
AAAAAAAAAAAAAAGAAAAAAATCTAGTGTTCTTAGCACAGTAAAATAAGGGTGCTAGGAAGAGCATCTCAAAGTGGAGGAGATGGCCCAGTCGGTAATGTGCCTGCTGGCCAAGGATTAGCTTGTGGCCTTCTTCTCTAGATCCTCAATAAGAGAGCCGGGCATGCTGGCTCATGTTTGTACTCTCAGGGCTGGGGAGGCACTGAGGTAGCTGGCCTTTGTTGCCTGGCAGCCAGCCTAGCTTGCCTGGTGAGCGTCAGGATAACAGGAGACCCTGTTTCAAAAGCCAAGGTGAACAGCTCCTGAAGAAAAATACCTGAGGTCTTCCTCTGACCTGCACACATGTCCCTGCACCCATGAGCACCTGTGTACACATGAGTACACATACATACATATACACATGCACACAGATGTTCACACATACATGCACACAGATACATACATGCACACACAAACCAACAAGGATCATTTTCATTTATGTCATTCTTTGACATTTACAAAATGTTTTCTTGTCTCCCATCTCACTTGAGCCTCCCAGTAATTTCGTCAGGTAGACAAATAGTATTAGCACTGATTTTACAGAAGCTAAATGGTAACTGGGTTCAGTTTCATAAAAGTAGTTTTTGGTAATCATAATTATACACATGTCCAGGGCCATACAGATAATCAGTGCAGACCTATGATTAGTCCCATGGTCCTCCTAGAGAAGAAGGAAAAATTACATAACGAGTTTAAGCAGGAAATGACCTACTGGCTAATGTAGCTGGTAAGCTATACAAGACACGGTCATCTCCCTAACTTCCATTCTGTTTCCTGTTGGTAGTTCTCCTGAGTTTTATTATTATTCTCCCAGTTATGCCCCCCTAGGTGCTTCTGGAGATGGAAATTCAACCCTGATCAGAGCTCCAGATCTTGTGGCTCAGACTTATATTAATTAGCGCAATTCTACTTCCTTGTCTTGGCTACTCGCTCAAGGATAGGCATGTGATGTGATCTTTGCCAATAAAAAGCAAGGGAAGTTTTGCCAAGGGTGCTGGGAAGGAGCATCCTGACAAAGCACCTGGAAATAAATATCTGTGTTCAATTGCTGTTCCATACCTTTTGTGGTATTTGAATAGGCTTGTCCCCTGTAGACTCGTGTGTTTGAATGCTTGGTCCACGGGAAGTGGAGCTATTAGGAGGTGTGACCTTGTTGGAGTAGATGTGGCCTTATTGGAAGAAGTGGGTTGAGGGTGAGCTTTGAGGTCTGCCCAGTGTAGAGACCCTCCTCCTGGCTGTCCATGGAAGACAGTCTCTTCCTGGCTACCTTTGGAACAAGATGTAGATCTCTCTTGGCTCTTCTAGCACCATGTCTGCCTGGATGCTGCCATGCTTCCCACCATGATGATAATGGACTGGACCTCTGAAACTGTAAGCCAGCCCCAGTTAAATGTTTTATATCTAAGAGTTGCCTTGGTCATGGTGTCTTTTCATAGCAATAAAACCCTAACTAAGACACCTTGATAGGAAACACCCTTACAGTGAGGTCTTTGATAGCAGTATCTGAAGGAACTCTGAAGTCAGCCTGTCTCTAGAGCTCCACAGGCTTCTTTTCCCTCAGACTTCCAGTGGGGGTGGAGGGAAGGAAGTCTGGAGATGAGTTCTGCACAGTTCAATGGTCTCTGACAATGACATCCCAAACCGTATTTGCCATCTCAGGAGCTAGTCATAGTCTATCTTATGGAGTTTTATACGGCATGAAATGACTCTAGCACAGGTTTCTGGCAAGTAACAGAAAACTCAACTCAAACATTAATGGCCTCCTGTGACTTGCCTGTATGCCACAGAGTATACAGTTCACAGTAATAAAATGATGCCATGATCTAATAATAACTCCATGGAGTGGAAGGGAAAGGTTGCAGACACCAGGTCCCTGGGGACTGGGCATCGGGTTCCCCTGATAACATACCTGTTTACTCCTTTCTTCTCACTCTCTTGTCATTTCCCGTGACCTTTTGTATTATCTGCAGGAATTTGACCATCTGCCACTTCCAAATCTTGATGTGGGTCTCAATAGGAAAGAGAAGCCGCTCAGACTGGATCATATGAAGAGAGTCAAATAAGAGACTGTCTTTATATAAGGGTGAAAATACCATAAAGATCAAGGCAGTGTCCTCAAGCTAGAAAGAGCTTGGTGGGGAGACATGACCATTCATGAACCTGAAGGGACGAGGGATGAGCAGTAGCTGGAACTACCGAGGGACAAGGCTGTGTAAAGAGGGTCAACAGGTAAATGAGATGACAGTCCACCTCTGCACACACCTCACTCCATTACTGCTGGTGTTCTCCACGGCTCCACCACCACTGAATGCCTGAAGGGAAGGAAGCCTGTGAGGAATTCTACAGTGGCCAACCTTCCGAGGCACAGAGCGGGCTGGAGGATTGGATAAAGGTGCAAGAGGAAAGCAGCAGTGCACTAAAGACTAGCAACCTCTGTAAAACGAGAGCATTTCTTTTCCAGAACAATTGAAGTATCAACCCATGAAAGGATTCTGGCCCTATCTGGAGCAGTAAATCACTTCTTAGACCACATATAAGAAACTTCTTACTCTCAATATATAGTCTATAGAATTGATCTGTGAAGTGTCTATTGCATGGATGTCATCAAAGAACAAGCTGAATGTTTAGATATTATTTAGTTTTCCACTGACCCTTTTAACTTACAAGTATAACACCAGGGCTACCAAAAAGCATGGGGTCAATGGTGCAGTGTTACAATGCACACATTTGACTTCTAAAATTAAATTTTAAGTGTCACATTTATTGTAATAAATATTAGATTATATAATTATTTTACTACTTCCCGAATGAAAATGGAACACTTGAATATTACAGTGCAGAATCCTTAGAGATGCAATTTCTCTTCTGGAGATTTTCTGTGGCTAATTGTGGAGAACTGTAGCCATCTGTTCATTCAACGACATTTTTAAGCTTTTTTTTTTCTTTGCAGACTGTATTCATTACTATGTATGGTCAGAGAAGTGTCTGCTTGGTTACTTCAGTGCCTGACCTCATGGAGAGGTCCTTAGATGCCTATAACCACATGTGGAAAGAAATGAAGCGCTCAAAGCACTCTTCTCCCATCTAAACTAAGACGACAAACACTCGGCGCAGCCAAGGGCAGCCTCATCATATTTTAAAGCAGGGTCTTCCTACTCTGCCAACGCTAGTCTCAATCTCACGGCCCTCCTGCCTCTACTTCTTAGGTTACTGGTAGTTCGTGTAGTTTGCCCCACCACTCTGACTCATTCATAATTTTAAAAAGACAAATGAAAAACTTTTTGAAAGGTTGATTTTTAATCTTACGTATATGTGTGTCTATGTGGCGGCAGGGAGAGGGGGGAGCTACACACTTGAGTGTGAGTGCCTACAGAGTCCAGAGATGTCTGATTCCCCTCTGGAGTCAAAGTTAAAGGTGGTTGTGAGCGGCCTGAATTTGGATCCTCTGCAACAGCCGTATATGCTTTTAACCAGCTGAGCTATATCTCTAGCCCCGTTAACAAACATTTGATAACAAACTGTACTGGTCAAGATTTGAGGTGGGAGGAGGGATGAGCTAACTGACGGTGGCCCAGAGACACCAGTCTTTACAGGGGCAAAATAGGGACACGTGGTAGGAAAAAGCCTTGGACGAAGGGAAGATAACATGGGGAGATAAGGGTGAGCTTTACCTAAGATATATCTGTGTTTACAGACATCTCCTTCCTCTCCATTGTCTTAAATAAATACCTTGTCTATAATTTCCAGGGTCCATCTCCTCCCTGTCTACTTCCCACCTCCTCCATATGGTACAAAATGTTTCTAAATTATCAAATATCATATGGTATGTTTTTAAAATTTTTTCTTACAACATATTCTGTACAGCTTTACCTTGGACATATCAGATGTTTGGTTGAGTTTCTGTTAAAGACAGAATGTAGATTATGTAACCAGTATTTCTGCAGACTACAACAGATGGGCTATGGGGGAGGGGGTAGGGAAACAGATGACCCGGTCACCGCTCAGAGTCTTAAATATTTGCATATTTATTTGCAACAAAAGTGAGTCTTCATTTCTAATTCAGCAAATATAAAATCATTTTAAATAGGCCATAGTATAGTAAAAAGAAACCATGAAATATCATGAAGACAGTCTGACATGTAGATCCATCTATGTTTTATGAAATGAATATAAAATATTAATATGTAAAGCCATCAACACAGTAAAAGTATATTAAATTACCACCTAGATAAAAATACTTTAGAATCAAAAAGTACTCATTGGGTTTTTTGGTGCCTTAAATTTAATTATTGAAGCTGCTTCAAAGTGCAATGCGTTCAGTCTTTTTGAAATAAAGTATCTCCACAGCTACTATTATAAACTGGAACACAACATCCTTTCCTTAGTATGTCGTAAAATAGCTTCTTTTGTGTATCCTTGCAATTCAAGCATTGTAAAGACAGCTTACGGAAAGAGTCGAATGAAAACCCAAGAACAAGTAGAAAAGAATAAAAGTCAAGGATCACAACGCTCAAGTTACGCGCCGCTGGGGCTGCGGAACGGATGTACTTTCCAAGGGTTCAGCATCACCACATTTCCTTTCTGCCAATATGAGATTAGGAAATAAAGGGAAACAAGACAAAAGGGCAGATTTATAATAAATAAGTGACACAATCAGTCCGTGATTCATGGGGAAGCAGCGTGAGTCAGCAGCAGCTTTGAGCAGAAGAAATTTCCAGTTCTCAGGGACCAAGAATGCCACTACTCCCCCGACTCAAGTCAGTACTGCAGTCAATAAAATGTGTAACAACAACGTATTTTGAAAAGGACAGGGGGCTGGTGAGATGGCTCAGTGAGTAAAAGCACCGACTGTTCTTCCAAAGGTCCAGAGTTCAAATCCCAGCAACCACATGGTGGCTCACAACCATCCGTAACAAGATCTGATGCCCTCTTCTGTAGTGTCTGAAGACAGCTACAGTGTACTTATATATAATAAATAAATAAATCTTTAAAAAAATGAAAATGGTTATATCTTAGAAAAGAAAAGGACAGGATGGCAAGATGGCTCAGTGAGTAACCTGAGCTCCATCCCTGAGACTCACATGGGCAGTGAGAACCCACTCACCAAGCTGTCCTCTGGTCTCTACACATGAGCATGCAGCTCTCCACGTCCACAAATAAAAAAACCCCAATAAAAAATTAAAAATAGTTCTCAGAATGTAAAATGAAGGCTGGGTCTTCCTCTGTGATGGGAACAAGCCAGAATTAATTTCTAAAACTGCACGTGTGGCAGCGGGACCCCAGGAGGTGGCTGTACCCAAGGCAGAACTGAACAGAATAAACTGCTAAGTGGGAATTCTGCCTGCCTGCCTGCCTGCCTGCCTGCCTGCCTGTCTGTCTGTCTGTCTGTCTGTCTGTCTGTCTGTCTGTCTGAGGGTGTCAGGTCTCTGTGGGACGGTTACAGACTACTGTTGTGAGCTGTCAGGTGGGTTCTGGGAATTGAACCCAGCATCCTCTGGAAGAGCAGCTGGGCCATCTTAACCACTGAGCCATCTCCCCAGGCCCACCCAGCATAGCCCTCTTCTAAGCCAGTCTCAGCTTGGCAGTTACTGCTTATCTTCAGGGCTATGGGAGCTAAGATAGCTTAATACCCCATGACTACTCTGCGATTTGGAGACTGTAACATCCCTTCCAGGAGCACAGATCCTGAAGCAGTCATGTGCCTGCATTGGAGATAATCTGATGCTAGGGAACGGGGTGCGATGATGGATGTGCTGGGTCCCGCCACTCATGTTCAGCAGATAAAGACACCAAAACGGTGGTGCAGGGAAAACAACACAGAGGCCACACAGAACTGCTCCACCAAGCATTAGGTTCTCTGTGTCACGTTATATTTTGAGGCATAATGGCTGTCTTTTCTGCTTCTCTGCAAAATAGTGTGGAATGCTTATCACAGACGCAGCCACATAGACCCCAGCTCTCATTGTTTCCTTATCTAAAACCACTGTCTACACCTGTACCCAAATCTCCCTCTTGCTTAGTCCAGTATTCAAAGCAATCTCTTCTCCCTAAGACCTCTAGTTCCCATGGTAACCAAAAGACATGCTCAAAGGCGGGGGGGGGGGGGGGGGGGGGGGGGGGGGGAAGGAGGGGGAGGAAATGTGGCGAGGCTAGCTACAGAACCTGAGCGATCCCCAGCCCACTTGCTGAGACTATATCCCCTTTCATCTTGAATACATGTAATAAATAAACCACAATCTTTGTGGCTGGTTTTAACTATTTAATACTTTAGTTTACAAGGGGAGGAAGGGAACTGGCTCAACCGGTTTTGAAAGGCATATGGCCAGTTTTTAGGGTCATTCGCTTTCATTGCTTCAGGTTTTTAAAGATTTCATAAAAAATATTTCCAAAATGACCCGTGAAAGTTTCAAATAAAAGATCAAGCACTCTAGACAAATATTACATTTTTTTTCTGATCACAGAGAATACGTTAAATAAAAGTAGGTAGGCCACAGAACCATTTTGGCTTACTCTGCCCTGACTGAGATCAAACATCAAAATAATTTCTTCAAGTGTTCGGTGGGCACATAGCACAGCAGAAATGGGCTATTTGTGGGACAATGTTTATAACAGTAATTTGATACTTCATGAGGCCAAATTATTATTTCCTCTGATGTCAGGTCAGTGTATTCAACCATGAGAATTAAGTACCTGCTACCCTTTGCATGAACTCATTTCCTCTTCAGTTTCCTAGGGGGATGGTATATGAGCTTTTGATGCCTTCCCTAGGGTTTTCTTTGCTTTGCTTTTGCTTTTAAATCCACTGTCTTGAACACATTGGCTAAGTACCCTACCACTGAGCTATATCCATGGCCCCTTTTTATTTGGAGGCTACATCTCATCGTGTTGCCCAAGCTGGCATTGAATTTGCAATCTTCCTGCCACAAGCTAAAAAAATAGCTAAGTTTGCAGTGATTTTTGTCCTGCCTGGCTTCTCTGGGGGTATTTTGATGCTGCTGTGCATTCAAGAATGTAGGGGAGTGTGGCCTCTCTGTTTCCAACCCTGCTTTTGTTCTCTCCTCTTTGTTGTTTTATCCCCAGATCCTTTTTTTTTTTTTTTAAGATTTATTTATTTATTATATTTAAGTACACTGTAGCTGACTTCAGACACTCCAGAAGAGGGAGTCAGATCTTGTTACGGATAGTTGTGAGCCACCATGTGGTTGCTGGGATTTGAACTCTGGACCTTCGGAAGAGCAGTTGGGTGCTCTTACCCACTGAGCCATCTCACCAGCCCTTATCCCCAGATCTTAACAGACACTGCTAGAGTATTTGCATATACCACTTGTTCCTTTTCTCATGCTGACAGGACTCCATATTTACACAGGTTCCATCTTTCGGCCTAGGCTCCCTCAACCCAGCCAGGCAGGAATCATGTTTAATCTAAAGCACTCACGTGGGCTCATGCACCTTGCAGCATAGTTATTATGCAGGTGTATACATTTGCCAGGGACTTCTGAAAAAAGTGTCTCAGGTTAACAAAAACCACACATCATTCTTTTCTGCCCTTGGAAATGTTTAGGATCAGAGATGATACTTGAAATGGCCTAGCTACTTGTCTTTATGGAGAGAGAGATGATAAAGGGTCTGGGCCACTGACTAAATTAATCCTGGAGTGGGCTCGATCAATGGAAAACTTCTTGTTTCTGGAAATATTGTATACTCACTCCTATGGTTATAAGCCATTGAGGTATGTTTTGTTGTTTGTTGCACAGACAACCTAAAATTTTTTTCTAATAGATGGCTAGGGCTTTCTATCTAATTTGTAACAAAACTGTTTGTTAATCAACACCAGAATAAAACTAATAACTAAAATTAAACAAGAATCACCTAAGTAACCTGACCTGAGAGGCTCAGCCAGTCAAGTTGTCTGGGACACAGTCAGCTAGGCAGCCTGGCCCATTTCCCCGGGAGCCCCAGGACTCATGGGGAAACAGTTTAAAGGGGGTCAGCAAGCAGAGGTGACCGACATGAACCTTTTGCTCTTCACATTCTTGCCTACAATGTCTAAATGATGTCAAAGGTGACGTCATCTTCTGATTGTGAGACTAGGAACAACATGCCAGATACAGCCAAAAGAGAACAGTCTTACTCATGACCCCTCTTACCATCTACATACAGTCTGCTTTTCCAGAGACTTCTTGTGCAGTATAGAGAAGGAAAATGCACTTCTTTTGGGTAGTCCACTTAGGTTTTGTTTTGTTTTGGGTCACATACAGCTGAATGCAGCTATAGATGATAAGCATATTTAGACTCATTGATGATGTCAACTAAAGGATGGGTAGAAAAGGTAAAGATAAAACCCATGAGGTTGGAGAGATGGCTCAGTCAGTGAGGTACTTGCTACACACACATGAGGACCATGTCCAGGGCCCAAGTAAAGGCCAGATGTGCAGTGTGCAGCTGTCATCCCTGCTCTGGGAAGGTGGAGGCAGCAGGATCCATGGAGCTCGCTGACCATCCAGTCTAGATAAACCAGTGAGCTCCAGGTTCAGTGACAGACTCTGCCTCAAAAGAACGCCGTGGAGAATGGTTGAGGAAAATGCCTGACGTTAGCCTCTGGCCTCCACACACACACACACAAACACATATACACAAAAAGAGAAACTCCTAATTATGTGTTATGAGATATTGTACAATATGTATGGACATATAATTAATAATGTATTTTTATATGTGCATGTAACTTGTTCAAACTTATAATTTTGTACATATGTATACTTACTAGCTCTACAAACTTATAATTATGTATATAACTTATTGGTTTACATAGACATTTTAAAACAATAAAATCAACAGAAAATTATAGCTTTTTATTCCTCACCTTAACAGTAATCCATTGGTTCCTTTTCCTTTTGTTGAAAAATTAGCCATTTATCCAAGATATATCAGACTGAGGAACTATCAAAATAAAATCATAGTCTCTAAGCAAGAGACTCAATGGCTCCAACAGATTCAATTCCCCTTTGTGTACAAGCACTACACTGTGCACACATTATATTAGAAGCTGGATCTTATATTTCATTAGAAAATGAACTATTGTTAGGGCAAGAAAGTGAACCTCAAATGAATTTGAAAGTTCAGAATGATACATATATCACAATGTTCTAGCTGAAGTACCATAGCACTTAAAGAGGAAGCTTATTTTTGAGCTTTCAAATACAGCAGACTTTTTGAACATTTTCTTCCACTAACCACCAAACTTTATTTACTAACATCAAGCTAGCAAATGCCACTTGTCAGAGGGCAAATAATCCATGTGATAAGAAGGGGCCCTTCAGTTTGTGTATCGCTGTTTTTCTATCATATTGAAGACCGTATGGCACAAAATTAGGTACACAGTATACAGTGTGTGAATAAATAGAAGGATAAAAGGGAATTGGGGTCTTTTGGAAAGAACTGAGAAAGGTGATTTGATAGATGGTGTGTGTGTGTGTGTGTGTGTGTGTGTGTGTGTGACAGAGAGAGAGAGAGAGAGAGAGAGAGAGAGAGAGAGAGAGAGAGATAGAGAGAGAGAGATTGGTGAGAGGTGTAAAGTCCAAGATGATGAATGAAATCAGTATGGAGGCATATGTTTTTGTTTGTCTTTTTTTATCTGCTTGTTTTCCCTTTCTCCTTTTTTCAGTACCAGCTCTGAGCTTCCTTGAGCAAAGGCTCCTCTTTCACCCTCCATCTTAGCAGATCTTGCAGCTTGAGTCAGTCACACTACTTCCTCCTGTCATCACCGTGGGGGTAGTGAGCATACATTGCAGAGGCCATTCTCTTTATTTTATGGTTGCTAGTTAGGATGGCATTTCCTGGAGATGTGTATAGTCAGTCACATGTGTCTTATTCTGAAAATTAAGTAGGGAAGACTGGGGGGCGGGTGGGGAGTGAGGAACAAAGCTGGAGGATTGGAGGAGGTAAATCTAGAAGAACAAGAAGGTGTGTGGAATTAGTTTCTAGAAACTCACGACAGTTGCAGAATATTCCAAGCCTCAACATGGCTGAACTCCCGGGAACAAGGCACATTTTCCTAAGAGCTAAGAACAGTCTCTGAAAGTCTAAATTTATTCCCACAAATGAGTTCCAAATATAATGTCCAACATATGCATATATATAAAAACTAAATTCCATGATTTAAGATCTAAGAAAATAACGATAAGAAAAACCTGAAGCATAGGTATTTTAGATGACAACTATACTGACTATAGATACATATTTTTAAGGTTTGAAGATTTCTGTAGAAACTAGGAAGGCCTGGAAAATATGATTCCAAATTTGCAAGAGTCTAAAGTAACTCTATAAACAGAAATATAGTAACTAAAATTAAAAACCTAAGCGTGAAGTATCTGGGTTGGTGGCTGTGTCAGGGCATTGTGAAGGTGGCATGTCCCGAGGAGTCACAGAAGCATGGTGTTATATTTCCCATCTAACTAAGGATTAATATCAACCTATTGCAAATTCTTTCAAACGTCAAAAGAGGAGAGTGTGCATCTTTTAAATTGTTTTATAAGGACAGTATTGTCTTGAACACAGGCAAATATTTCACAAGAAAAAATATTTTTTAAGATCTCATGAATACGGACACATAAGTCAATAGTAACTATCAAACAGACACATAAGAACGTCACAAGGAAGTGAAAGGAAAAGCAAGGTCTAACTTCTGAAACTTCATCTTCACATAAATATATGAACATGGGACTTCAGAATGCAAGTCTTCTGCTTATTTTGTGAAATATATTATTCAACATTTTATTCTATTTGATACTATTGAAAATTGTTTTGTTAACTTCATTTCCACACAGTTCAAGTGTTTAGGTTCGATTTTATGTTGATCTCATAGCTTGAAACTCTGTAGAATCTATTTATTGATTCTAATAAAATTTTTATATACACAGATCATGTCACCTCTGAATAGTTTATTTCTTCTTTTGCAATATGAATGCCTTTGACATCTTTTTTTATACTGTTGTTCAGTTGCACTAGTTAGACCCTGGATGAAAATGGCAACAGCAGACCTTTTCTTCCTGGTCCTCATTCTACTGAGGACCAAGCCCAGCACTGCATTATTAATTACAGTGTTGGTTAACTGTAGACCTCTTCCAGATGCAAAGTTTCCCTGAGCTCCAAGGTTATTGCATGTTTTTATCATAAAAGAGTGCTAGAGTCTATCTAATACTTCTCGTATTTATTAAGATACCAAGTGAAAACAAAAAGCCTGAGCATGTTACAAGATAGACAGATCTTTCTTGTCTTGGAACAGGATCTCATACAGTTACCCAGGTTGGCCTGGATCTCAGTGTGTAACCCAGGTTAGCCTTAACTCACAGCAATCCTCTTACCTTAGCCTCCAAAGTGCTGGGATTAGAGGCATGAGCCATCATGACCAGCTAAAATGAGTAAATCTTAGAGAAATTATGCTAATTAAAAGAAACCAATGACAGTGACCCATACATGACATGGTTTCATTTAAAGGAAATGTTGACAGTGGGGGCAATCTTTTTTTTTTAAAGATTTATTTATTTATTATATGTAAGTACACTGTAACTGTCTTCAGATACTCCAGAAGAGGGAGTCAGATCTTGTTATGGATGGTTATGAGCCACCATGTGGTTGCTGGGATTTGAATTCTGGAGCAAGTCGGGTGCTCTTACACACTGAGCCATCTCACCATCTCACTACAGTGGGGCAATCTTTAAAGAGATAACAATGGATTTGTGGTTGCTTTGACAAGGGGGGTTAGAGGGGGGAATGTCAAAAGATTTGATAAGAGGGCTGATAGTGAAGGGCACAGGGTTTATGGGATGATGAAAATGTTCTCAAGTTGTTCTAAAATTCTTATATATGTATGTATGTATGTATGTGTATATATGCATCTATGAATGATTTTTCAAAAACCATTTAATTGAATAATTTAAATGCATAGATTATATGGCATCTGAATCATATCTAAAGATAGATACTGAAAATGGAATGAGACACTCATACGCAGGCAGCAGCTCTACACTTGGACAAGCCTGAGAGCAAGGGCCTCCTTATAATTTGCACCCTGGGTCTGTCACTTTGCTTCACTGTAACTCTGTTGTGCCTGAAGCCATTCGCCCTTACACGAAGATCTCTTTCTGTTTGTTACTGTTATAATTCCTTGCATCAGAAGAGGCCTGAAAGAAGGACATTGCTTACATAATTCTTCCTTTTTACACACATACACACACACACACACACACACACACACACACACACACACACACACCCTTTATTAATACAAAGCTAACTAGGGTTTATGACAGGTATCTCAGTAAGCAACAAGAAGAGAATATACTCTTTACACTGTGGTCACAGAACAAAATGACAGATTTCTTTAGATTTAATGTCTTGGTTGGCAGGCAGGATGGATCAGCAGGTAAAGGTACTTGCCACCTAGCCTGATGACCCAAGTTCCATTCCAAGGCCCAATATGGTGGAATAAGAGAACTGATTCCCACAGTAGTTTGTTGACCTTCACACATATGCTGTTGCATCACACACACACACACACACACACACACACACACACACACACTACACCACACATACACACAGCAATATATTTTAAATTTTAAAAGGATTTAACATCTTATTCATGAGTTGTATTTAGTGTGCCACATCCAGGACCTGGCAAGGCTTTAGAGGGCACAGTTGTGATAGCTATAATGATCTTGCTTGTCAACTTGACTGCATCTGGAGCCAAATAAAGCATAATCCACTGGACACTTCTGTGAGAAATTTCCTTGATTAGATTATCTGAAGCAGGAAGACCCAGCCTAGATACCAGTAGCCCAGATAAAGACATGGAAGAAGGAAACTCCCCCCCCCCCACCTTAAGTTTGCTCTCATTCTTCCTGGTAAATCCATCTATCCTGTAGCTGGTACATTCCCTCACCATTATCAGAACCAGCTTCTTTGGGCTTCCATTGTAAACTGTAGACCAGCCCCTGGGACATGTCCTTGAATGGCATATTGAGACCTATAAGCTTCTTCCTAACTCATGCTTCCTGGCCACCATGAGGTGAGCATCTTTGCTCTACTGTTTTGTTTTGTTTTGTTTTGTGACAGGGTTTCTCTGTATAGCCCTGGCTGTCCTGGAACTCACTCTGTAGACCAGGTTGGTCTTGAACTCAGAAATCCACCTGCCTCTGCCTCCCAAGTGCTGGGATTAAAGGCATGCGCCACCATGCCCAGCTTTTGCTCTACTTTTTACTCCTTGCTGTAACAGACTGCTTTTCCACACATCTAAAACAACAGAGCCAAATGACCATAGCCTGAAGTCTGTGACATTGTAGGCCCAAATTAACCTTTTTATCTATTAAGTTGATTTATTTTAGGCATTTTGTCACAGTAATGGAAAGCTGACTGACACAATGACACAAATATAAATACATATAACACATATAATTGATATATGCATATGGCATAACAAAAATGCATACATTATTCATCATTGTATACAATTATGTACAATGTCACATTTGTGTCAAAAGAGGACTGCCTATGTAACCGTGGTCTCATAAGATTTTTCCTCACAAAATGATGCTATAGTCACTCTATGATGTTCATCTAATGATAAAATTGCCTCACAATTCATTTCTCAGAATGCATTTCCATTCTGAGAACCAAGAACTCACTTTCACAGTCACAGAGTTGACAAACTTTTAGCAAATAAAAATACAGTAAAAACACAGGACCCTTTGGACAAACCCCAATAGAAATGGAAAGCTTCTGAGAGTTTCCTGACTCCCCCTTCTAGACACACAATGTTCTCAGATTGAATGAATTGAGAGTCTCCTTAGTTACCTTTCAATGTCTAACCTGTTGAGTAAGACTCAGTTAACTAGTGATATCTGTTAGGATTTTGCTGATAAAAGTAAGGAAACATTGGTTGAAAAGGGTATTTAACTAGAACCTGTGTTCTCCTGTCTTTACTACATGTCCTATATAATTTCATATATTGAAAGTTGCTGATTTGATACCATTACTTGGCATTTAAAAATAATTGTCTCAGCCGGGTGGTGGTGGTGGTGCACGCCTTTAATCCCAGCACTTGGGAGGCAGAGGCAGGCGGATTTCTGAGTTCCAGGCCAGCCTGGTCTACAGAGTGAGTTCCAGGACAGCCAGGGCTATACAGAGAAACCCTGTCTCGGGAAAAAAATGGTCTCATAAAAAGTACTACATAAAATATTTAAATATTAATTATTATATTTGTTAAAATGTAAATCTGTTTCAGTAGAACTTTATTAAGTGCTAAAATTTGCATCTCTTAATATGCTTCCAGAGGATGCCAACATGTTGGTTCCTAATATGTACTTTGAATATGACCATCTAAGTCACAATCAAAGATATGTTTATGGAGGTACCGCAGCCATATCAAAATTCAGAAATGGGATGGATTTATGTTCACTAATATAAAATATATTTTAAACAACCTCATAGTGGACTTGAGAATCACTCATTAACGGATTTGAAATGCCCTCCCTTTTTTTCTCAGTTGGTTTATTTTCTGTTCTTGAGATCCCAGTGCAGGTCCTCTTGCTTGATGACTTCATTCCCACTATTTGCAGCAAGCTCTTTATCACGGACTAAACATTTTTGCACATATCCTATCTCTCCAGATTTTATTTCTGGGGATTTTGGTTGTGGCCCTAGGTTTAACAGCTGAAACATCACTCCAGCCCTAGATTTTACTTCTTGAAGGGAATTATTTATATTCTTGTAATATCAGCTCCTAGCATAATCCTTGTCTTGTTGATTGCGAGCCTAGCATTTAACAGCTGAGACATCCTCTGAGCCCAACTAGCACAATTCTTAATAAATAGTGAATGTTTAATATTTGTTTTGTATAATAATTTTGATTATAGTGGACAACCAATTTCATTCTTAGAGCATGGTTGTTCCCCAGTCTTAGAGGGTTAAAAGAATCCCATAAATCCTTAAAAGAAAGAAGCACTCAGTTTTGTTTTGTTTTTTTTTACAAATATTTTATTATTTTTTTTAAAGATTTATTTATTTATTATATGTAAGTACACTGTAGTTGTCTTTAGACACTCCAGAAGAGGGCATCAGATCTTGTTATAGATGGTT
Organism: Mus pahari; assembly: GCF_900095145.1. Lineage (NCBI taxonomy): Eukaryota > Metazoa > Chordata > Mammalia > Rodentia > Muridae > Mus > Mus pahari. The sequence goes on from NC_034590.1 coordinate 71,071,103, forward strand.
GTGAGCCACCATGTGGTTGCTGGGATTTGAACTCAGAAGAACAGTCGGGTGCTCTTACCCACTGAGCCATCTCACCAGCCCCAAGCACTCAGTTTTTAAGGCAAACACTGCAACTCCTTACAATGACATATTATTTTTCAGAAACTCTCAGTACAATTATTTTATGCTAATAGTTTGGATTTTAGTAGAGCAAATAATGTCTTTAAAAAATAAAAGGAATACTTTGGATTTATTATGTCTTTTATCTCTGAGCCTCAAAACACTCTAAAAGTATCTCTTCAATTACTGTACTGTCATGCTATAAATATTTTATAGTCCTTAAAGAACAAAAGGCTGATGAGGAAGAGTTTTAATATATTTGGTCAAATCACTCCAAGAAAGTGAGGGTAATTGGCATGGTGTGGTGGTGCACACCTGTAATTCAAGAGTTCCTTGTAATTCCTGCATTCAAGAGTTCAGTTCAGCCTGTTTTATATCATGTTCAAGGCTAGCTAAAGTCATAGAGAAAGATCCTGCCTCAAAAATAAAGAAAGCAGAGTGGTCCATATTCAGTATTTCTCTGGCCTTGAGTAATGAGACCTGAAAGGAGCACATTTATAGAAGAAAGAAAGTGAAGGTGTTCATTTCTTTTTTCCTCTGTATTCCTACTTGTATTGGTTCATGAATTTTATGATGTTTGTACATTCTTAAAATAGGGTTAAATGTTGAACCATCATCTGACAGCATTCTTTTTTGTTTGTTTTGTTTTGTTTTTCGAGACAGGGTTT
>NC_034590.1:71071979-71082180 GCF_900095145.1 Mus pahari
TGTAGACCAGGCTGGCCTCGAACTCAGAAATCCACCTGCCTCTGCCTCCCGAGTGCTGGGATTAAAGGCGTGCGCCACCAAGCCCGGCTATCTGACAGCATTCTTATCTATTTTCCAGACTTTATATTCTCTTTACCTCTATTCTACTACTACAACTGACCAAAAACAACTGCCAGCTGAGGTAATGTGGCAGACTGAAACCTGCACTCATTTCTCAGGAATACTACTGCTCAGAAAATTCGGTTTGCCTTTCAGTTCCCTCTGTGTAAAGTGGGAATGGAACACACGTACAACCTACCGATGGATGAAATGACAAAAAAACGACTCGTAAACTTTCAAGTACAAATAGATACCGTACAAATATGTTCCTTGCGACATACCTTTTTTACCTTAAAGCAGGAGACCACCACTGCACAACATAAGAAGCGCGTCAGGGAACAGCCCCGTGGGGTGGTGCTTTTTCTCTCTGAGGGAAGGGGAAAGGCAACGGGTGTACGGAACGCCGGGAACCGGGGAAAACTACAACTCCCACGAGGCTTCACGCGCGCCACTTGGGGCTCCCAAGCGAGACCGAGCCCGGAGGCGAAGAGGGTGGGGCCTGCGCGCGCCCGGGACTCTCCTAGTGAGTGCAGAGGCGGGCTGCTTGAGACGGCTGGGACACGAGGTGGAGGCGCACGTGCGAGTGCGGGGCGGGCGATAAGGGAAAGACAGCTGAGGAACGGCATTAAAAAAAAAAAAAGAGAGAGAGAGAGAGAGAGAGAGAGAGAGAAACAAAGCCAGCCGTGCACCGTCGCCTCAGCGGACAGCAAACGCTGCAGCGGAGGTGCCGGGCGCGCGCTCCCGGGCTCGCGCCTCATGCCTCGGGCACTCGGACGGGCCGGGGCGGGCGGGGGCGGCGCGGGCGGCGCGGGGGCGGGGCCTAAGGCGGCGCGGGCGAAGGCGGCGACCCAGACATCTGGGACTGTTGTTGTTCTCTCGCCTCACGCCCGCCTCAGTCAGTTCGCGCTGAGATCCGGAGCTGGTCCGCTGGGAGGCGGCTGTCCTGTCTCCGCCCTCTCTCCCGGTTCGCTGAAGCTGCGGCAGGAGCTGGCGCGGACCGAACAGCTCGCGGTTGGTCTCCGATGCCCTTCGTCAAGGAGGGGGTTTCTGGACCCTGGTGAGCGCACCTAGAGCCTCCCGGACGCGGTGTCTTCGCCCGCCCCTCGGGCCCGCAAACCCGTGTGCCTGCCATGGCCGAGAACGCAGATGATGACCTGAACTCTAACCTGCTCCACGCCCCCTACCTCACTGGGGACCCCCAGCTAGACACGGCCATCGGGCAGTGGCTGCGTTGGGACAAGGTGGGTACCTGGTCACCCCGGCATCTGTCCCCTCTTCCTGCCCACCCTCTCACAGTCCACCCTTTCCGGTACCCACCCAGGGCTCCGCAGGCTCCAGGGGAGATGGCTCCAGCCAGCGCAGGGCTAGTGGAGTTGGGCGATGCCTCTCACCTATGCAGGGGCTGCTTTCCCCAGGCGGGCTGGGCTGGGCAGGGACAACTGCAGTCCCTTTCTTTTGTGGTAGGCTACACCGCAGTCCCGCTTCCTCCCTTGCTGCCCCTTCCCTTCCAGTGCGTATCATCTCTCATTGTCAAAATACTTCATCCTCATTCTCATCATTGTAAGTTATCCTCTGTGTACTATGCATCCATCTCCTTTCCTCTTTCTCCCTTGACTTCCTTCTCTGCAGAACCTGAAAGTGGCTTCTGGTTCTTGAATGTTACTAACCACTCACTATCTGCTTTGATGTTGCTCTAGTGTGTTTCCACCTTCTGTCACTAGGTAATCGCTGGCTAAGTATTCCCTCGTCTATTTCACTCTTATATTCTGGTATCACCTTTTGCTATTGAATGTGACAAGGGTTCTTCTCTTATTTCATTCCTCTGCCGGCAGTTATTTATTGGAAGTATCCTGTTTAAAGAATTGTGGTCATAGACATCTAGAATAGTGTGGTTGTACTGATAGAATTTGCACCATTCCTTCTCAAATCTTAAAAGGCAGATTCTGATCAGATATTTAGGAATTGCTTAGGAATTTCAGAATTGCTGATACCATCGTTTCTGCTCTCTCCTTCCCCTTGTGAAGGTATATAGGGTGGGTTGTGAAAGCTAGAATTAAAATGCATCCTTTTCACTTGTAAAAGAGGCTTTTTCAGAGGGTGGGATCATAATCCAAGTGTTTGTTTTCTCAAGTGCATATGATGCAGCTGCTAAAACAGAAAAGGCAGCATATTTAAAACTGATTAAAACTGAATTAAGGGGTTTGTATGGAGGTATGTGAGATTATGTTATACAAAAGAATTAGCTTTCTGAAAAAAGTTTATTTTCATTTTTCCCAGGTATCTGTGCATTTAAGAAGGGAAGCAAAACAAAACAAAACAAACAAACAGAAAAAAAAAAAAAAACCAACCAAATACTGAGTGTTCTATACTGGCCAGGAAATGCTGGTGGTGAGAAAGATAGAAAGAGTTCTTGCTGTCAGCAAGTCTTTAGTTTGTAGATAAGGAAGTCCAACAAATAAGCAATGACAATAAAGTATTTGGTGTTACTGGGTCATGTATTTCTCAGATGTTCTAATCATTCTTGTAGAGTCTGATGAACCAATGTTTCTCAGACCTGCAAGTGCTAACATATCATCTGGGAATCTCAAGAGGCATTTTTGACCAGACAACTAGGGTGGGGCCCAACAGCCTAGTGAGCTTCCAGGTGATTGATACCAGTTCTGCTGATTTGTGCACCACACTAAAAATAATGACACTCTTTTCTCTTTCAGTATCAGCTTTGTCAGTGTTTTTCCTAATAAATATCCCAGTTGAGTGAATTAATACTTATTGTCTGTGCTATGCCCAGATACTGCCAACATATACTGAAATATTTAAGAACTGTAAAATGCATATAAAAATAATGCTCCAACAGTTATAGTAGCAATAAACGAGGTTGCAGTCATTCAGTGCTTTTGGGAGTTCAGAAGTGAGAGTGATCATGTAGTGGGTTCAAGAAGACTTTATGAGAACATGGAATATACATGAAAAGAACAGGGAAAGCCTACATGAGAGAGAAGATAAAATAAATGTAGACCTCAATGAACATAAGAGGATAAAACAATGGCTCCCAAATAAAATATAGGGAACAAGTAATAAGTGCCTTAACAGAAAAACAGATCTAAATTATTTTATTAATTATATATTGCTGGTCTCTTTCTTAATGGGAGATAGTGCTTTTATTTGAGAAACAAAGGATTATCTACTGTAGATTGATATTTAAGTAAGCTAGGCTAATTCCAAGGCCACTAGAATTTAGAGTACAAAATGAAATTTAAATTTTCATTATACATTGACTGTACTTATAGTCTTTTAATGCAGAGACTCTGTGCTCAATCTCTGATTAATACCAATCAAGGAATTCCGATAGTACTGCTGAAGATTGATGAAGCATGTGATAAGCTATAAATTGGTCTCAGGGCAATTTGCTATTTGCCATAGTCAGGAATATTACTAATTTTAGCTTTGGTGGCTTGGTGTACATTGAAAAGTCTTCATGAAAAAAAAAAAGGATATTATTTATTATTCCCGTTGAACTTTCTCATTTAATTAACATTCAGATTTGCTAAGATGGAGAGGGAAGACTGAGAGTCAGAAAGATGGAAAATTGAATGTGTGTAGTTAGCACATTTGTGTCTGTTGGAACTTAGGGTACATAGAAATCTTATGTGAAGACCAGATTGTTGAAGAGCAGAAGTATATCATTAGTGTCCTTCAGCAATTAAGAGTATATGTAAGTGCTAAAAAGAAAATAGTGCAAGAACATAGTCCCGGCATAGTTACTCTTGCCTACAATCTCAATGGTGGGAGACTGATACAGTCAGAGCAATTAGAGTTTGAGGCCAGCCTGGGCTACATATCGAGTTCCATGCCAGTCTGAATAGAGTGAGGCTTTTGTTTTTTATTTTTTTATTTTTTTTCTATTCAGATTTACTGGGGGTAGGGTACTCTTGTGTAGCTGCTGTAGGCCAACTTTCTATCAGCAGATTTACCAGACTTGGATGGATGCAACCTCCTACTAGCATCAAGGCTTTTATTTAGTATATTCACTTCCCTCGTTTCTAAATGAGTCAGTCAACTCAAGGTCAAAGAAACTGATGACTGATTTAAGAATACTGTTTTGTTAACTTGTGGTTTATGATAGAGATGCAGTAGATTTATTTCTAAATCAGGCATTTGGTAGATATACCATAGGAAACGCCAAATAATCCGAAGATCTTTGGTGATTATAAAGCCAAATCAGAGAGTAAAACATACAACATTTAACAGCATCAGCTTGTAACAAGTAAATGCATCCATCTCTGTGTGGGGCCATGCTATTACTCTAACCACATAAGTCCAGGGGCCAAGGAGTTCCTCCTATCAGCTGTGCACAGAGAACTCCATTACCAATGTGTTCTCCTCTGCTCTATGGTAAGGCTCATACCTTCTTCCTATTTCTTTCATTCAGGGCTTTTATGCATCGGCAAGTTACAGACAAGCAGTTCTGGCCTAAAAGCTGGTTTCTTTAACATCAAAACTGTCTTTTGATTTTGTTCCAATGTGAATTTTAATTCTCTGTAAGAAATTTATATCTAGGATGTAAAACACTGGTAAAGTATGGGTGGGTGGATAGGGAAGGGAGACTGAGACACAGGGCAGAACTGCTTGGCTGACTGTAACAGCATCAACAAATATCCCGTATGTTGACAACAATGTGGAGGCAGGAATTTGCCATGGCAATTAAAGAAATAAGAACATTCTGGTCTCAGAATGTAGATCTCTATTAAGAAAGAGTAGAATATGAAATTGAAGATAGGTTAGACTTAAAAAGAGCTTGGGAAAGTAAATAAAAGATGTCAATCTAAGCCAGTGATTTTCAGATATTTTAACAACAGAACATTGTTCAACAAATTAACCAGAACGAAAGGCTCTGAATTAATTCTTCAAGCCTATTTGATTATATAGTAAGTATCTGAGCCTGGGTAATGTATAAAGAAAGGAGGTTTATTTAGCTCAGTTTGTATAAGATCAGGTAGCTACATTGGTTTGGCTTGAGTTACAGCCTTATGGTATATGTAAAAGGGATTACACAGTAAGACAGGAAGCCTGAGAGCAGGGAGGAGTGAGCCTTGCTGTTTAAATTTTCTCTCCTATTACCTCTCTCCTCTCTTCTATAAATTACGGCTTACTCTTGTTAGAACTCATCCACAAACTTCCTAGGAAAGTGCCCTTGGTGGTGACCCAGTTACTTCACACTAGGACTCAACTCTTAAAAGCTTCTACTACCTTAGTACCTCATACTGAAGACCAAGTCTTTGGTATGGGAAGCCTTGAGGTACAGGCCACATTTAAACTGTAGTATTTTTAAAAATTTGATAGTTGTATAGTTATTCTTTAGAAAAATTAAATTAAAAATTTAAATTTAATTATACAGATTAACTTAATCTGTGTAAATAAAGTCCTTTGAACAATAACTTGCAGACATAGAAGTTCCAACTGACCATTCTAGTTAAGAAGATGTTGGCAGAAAACATATTGTATTTATAAAACTGAGAAAGTTCGTGCCAACTTACCAGAAAAAAAATGTGATTATTAATAACTATCAATCTATATGAAGAGAACAATTTGTATGAACAAGATAAAGCAATAGGTAAATATGTAAATATATATAATACAATTATAATTATTATATGCAATGGGAACATTAAAACCCCCAAAATTATAGAAAATTATTTTATCATCAGATAAGAAAAGATAGTGTGAAAAAGGAACAGAAACAAGGATAAGCTCTAGGAAATGAAAGAAAAAAGTGATTCCTCTATCAAATGCATATATACATATATATATGTATACACACATATGAGTATTAAAGTTGAAGAAACAAGTAGGTGCTGTGAGAAAAGTTTGTTATGTAATTACTGCAGGAGTCCATTGTGAGGAAATCTTGGTTGCACTAGATCCACAGTATGTCAAGAAATAATGGAAAACAATGTCTATGTCATAAGTAGTTTTTTAAAAAGATACTAGTTATGCAGTATAGATGCAATGTCATTTTTATCAACATCAGAAAGGCAATTAAGCAGTCACCTATGAAGAACTGAAAGAAGGGAAAGAAGCAGAGTGGGTAAGTCATCAAAAGCAAGAAGGAAGGAAATAGGATTTGAGGGTATAGCTTAGTGTCACAGTGCTTGCCTAGCAGGCATGCCACCCTGAACTAAAAAAAAAAAAAAGTAAATTATTGACCAGAAATGAAGCAAACTAAAATATTACCTGATCTGATTTTGAATAATTAATTGATGAAGCTTAAGTAAGAAACTATTTGAACTCAGCTGTTCAGATGGCACAGATGTATACTAGAACAGTCTAAAGTAAACAACATTTAGAGCATCTTAGCCTAGTAATTATATTATTTTCTCTTTTGATAATCAACCGAAGATAAAACACAGCATTTAACTTTTTAATTGTGGTGGAAATGCAAACAAGTTATCGTCTTGGTCATTTTTAAGGATATATTTCATTAGCTACCATAAAAATATTCACATTAATGTAGAACAGACATTTTCATGAATTCACTTCAGAATTTTTCATCTTGCTAGGCTGAAACTCTGTGCCTATTAAATAATGTGTTTCTTCCTTCCTCTTTCCCCAGAAAACCACCATTCTTTCTTCTGTTTCTAGAATTTGACTATTCTGGGTACCTTATATGAATGGAGTCATAGAGAGCTTTGCCTTCTGTTACTGTCTTATATCAGTTAGCACAATGTCCCCATTATCATCCAAGTTGTAGATAGGATTTCATTTTGACTGCACAGCAAAATGTATAGGTATTGTATGACAAATCTTCCTGGGGAGATGAAACACAAGTCTGCTCCCTTCAGGTAGGAAACCCAGGACAAAGTACAGATACCACCAAAGTCCAGCCTGGAGAACCAATGGGTTTTATTGGGGATACTTACAAGAATATGGGTGAGGAGTTTCTTACAGGAGCAGAAATGACTTGAAAGACAGATGAATTACCCATGTCCACCCCAGCATGGGTGACAGCATGGGTCACAAAGCTTGAGAATCTGGAACACTGCACAGCCTGCAGGCAGCCCAACCTGCCTGTTGAAGAGTGTTCTTATTAGGTGCCTAAGTAGTCTAAACCTCTTCCAGGCTGCTGGGCTGGTTTCTGCTTTTTCTAGGCCTTCTGCTTGTTGTGGTCTCAGTCTTCTTTACAGCTGGGTTCTACTTACTCTGGTAGGGAGGAGCCTAGAGAATCTGGTCAGTTTCAGGGAATGTTTTTAAATTTTGTACCCACCTGTTTAAGGAACTCTCCTGAAAGGTGCAATATTTCAATCTTGGGGAAACTGTTACACAACAGGAGGTCAAACAATGATTTGGGATTAAGGCTTCATTTCATGATGCCTTCTGCCTTCCTAATGACTATTGGAATTGCTCCTTAGTACTGAGGCTGCTGCCCTCTGGTGTTGGGAGTTAATAGAAAATGATTTGGTTTGGTGCAAAAGAGGCAGAGATTCAGTATGAACTTATTGTCATCAATCCTGTATAGAATCTTCTAAAAAAAAAAAAAGAATAATAACTTGTATTGGTTACTTTTTTCATTATTGTGACAAAAGGAACATAAGGGAGGAAGGGCTTATTTTGATGTTTCTCTGAGGGTATCATCCATCATGACATGGGAGGCATGGCAGCAGGAACATGAGGCAGTTGGCATGTTATGTTTGTGGCCAGGAAACAGAGGTGAATGCTAGTGCTTAACTTGCCTCTTCCTTTTTATTTAATCTTGGACTCCAGCCCATGGAATGATGCCCACATTTAGAATGAAGGGTCTTCCCACTTTAGTTAAATCTCTCAGGAAGTTCCCTTATAGACACAGACCAAAGGTGTGTTTCTTAATTGATCCCAAACCCTATAAAGTTGACAAGATTAGACATCGCAGTACCATATCTTACCAAAGTATAAAAATGGTCACATTTTAATGTCACAAGGAGTACAAAGACCATAATATTGTAAATGATAAATATTTATTTTCTCAGATACAAAACATTTCAGTTTTTAGCTAACCAGAGCTTATCTTGTTAGAAAATCTCTTTGATGTAAGTAGGGTTTTTTTTGCTGCAGAATTTCCTCATGTTATTTTTCTCTTTGAAATGTTTCATTTTTATGAAGTAAAAAAAATTAAAGTTTAAAGCCTTTTGTGTTAGTCAGTTTTACAGCACTATAACAAATTATTCTAGATGCCCATCTTATAAAGGAAAAAGATTTATTTGGGCTCACAGTTTTGGAGATTTAATTTACAGTTAGTTGGCCTTGCCTCTTGGGGCCTGTGGAAGGGCAGTAGATGGAGCAAACCACTCACCTCATAGCCAAGAAGCAAAAGAAAAGGGGTCCAAGTTCCTCTTGAAAGGAAAATCTCAGTGACCCAAAGACTTCTTAGTAGGCTCCACCTCTTAACGTTTGTACAACTTCTCAAGAGTGCCATATTGGAGACCAAGCCTTAAGCACACAGGAGGGCATTCAAGTTCTGTACTCTGAATACCCATCAATAACGTACTGGCTAAATTTGACACTCTGAAGTAAAAAGAATAGCATGAATTTACGTCTGTTAAAAGGGCCTCTGCATAAAGATACAAGTACATTATTGTATATATTTAATTTATGTCTTTTTTTTTTTTTGCTTTGTTGTGCCAAATACTTTTAATGTGAGATCTATGGTGGTTGAATATATTGTGATCAGTAGAGTATTGTATTGTACTGTTGTGTGGTGTGACTTTATATACTTTTTTAAATTGACTAAATTGAATCCTTAAAAGGACAGAATTCACTGATAATGGTTTAAGTGTAATGTGTAATCTCAGTAAGCCCAACGTATAAAAAAAGTATACAGAAAAGTTCTGAGACAAATGTTGAAGAAACATGGATAAATCCAGATAGATAGTGTTTTGCTTTTTAGTATATGAATTAGTAATAGAAAATGCTTGGTGGTGTTATCGTTTTCTCTTTATAAAGCATTTGAAAAATATAACAGTTTTAAAGAATCAATACTTAGAAAATGCCTGCATTCTCAGTGGCTTTATAGTATGTTTTTTCCATGGCATGCAAATTACAAAAATAAGTTGATTGCTGGGAGTATAGCTCAGGGTAGGGCCCATTTGTTTAGCATGTGCAGGGTTCAGATTTAGTCCCCAGCATCATAAGCAACAGTGAATTCATATTTATCTGAATTGTAGTACATTATTAGTCCTCTTATTTAAAAATATTTGTTTACAGTTTCATACAAGCTCTTTGATATTTGGGAAGACAAGAGAGATCACTAATTTTATATAAATCTGAATAAAATTTTTATACAAATTACAGCTGTAACAATGCTTATAAAATATGAGATAGGGCTGGTGAGATGGCTCAGCAGGTAAGAGCACCTGACTGCTCTTCCAAAGGTCCTGAGTTCAAAGCCCAGCAACCACATGGTGGCTCACAACCATCTGTAACAAGATCTGGTGCCCTCTTCTGGAGTGTCTGAAGACAGCTACAGTGTAATTACATATAATAAATAAATCTTTAAAAAAAAAAAAAAGAGATAACTACTTGGAGAGCATGATAAGGCTGTATTTGCCTTATTTTATTATTGACTGGTATTTTGTGAAGAAATTATAACTTCTGAAAATCATGTGTGCTATTTAGAGGTCAAATAGTAGGCACCCTCATTTTTAAAGATTATACATTAACCTTTTACATTAGAAATGTAATATTTTGTTTTAATTTAAAGTGATCTTTAAAAAGGAATTGGATTTTACTTTTAAGTTAAAACAATAGCAACAAAACTTTAACTATAGAAATTCAGAGAAAATCCTCTCTTCCTAGATATGCTCCAGAAGAAAAGTGGAGAATGGGATTAGAGGAATTTACAGTGCATCTGTAATTTGTTTATTTTTTAAAAAAATCTGTTTTAAATTTAACAAGATCTTATCATTCAACAAGATGGAAACTGTTTAGCATTTTGTCTTCTTTTAAAACCAGAGAGAAGCTGGGCGTGGTGGTATACGCCTTTAATCCCAGCACTTGGGAGGCAGAGGCAGGCGGATTTCTGAGTTCGAGGCCAGCCTGGTCTACAGAGTGAGTTCCAGGACAGCCAGGGCTA
>NC_034590.1:71083161-71113733 GCF_900095145.1 Mus pahari
CTTCCTTCCTTCTTCCCTCCCTCCCTCCCTCCTCCCTCTTTCTTTTTTCTCTTTCTTTCTTTCTTTCTTTCTTTCTTTCTTTCTTTCTTTCTTTCTTTCTTTTCTTTCTTTCTCTTCCTTTCTTCCTTCCTTTATTTCTTTCTTTCTTTTTTGCATTATCTATTTTTTTCTGAGATGGCTCCTCTTTTCTTTGTCATTGAGCAATACTATAAACTGCATTAATATCTTGTGTGCTAACACTAAGACTTGAATATCTCAGTGTTGGGCACTCTTGATTATCTTTGCTTTTAGTTATCACTTAATTATAGACTATATTGTTGCCAGTCAGCTGAGGGTTCCTTTGGTTAAAATGGGAATCATGAACAGGCAAAGTATAATTTCCTTAGTGCCAGCAGCTCTGAGCAAGAGTGCTGCTACTCTTGGATTATTTGCTCTCAGGATTTTAACTTTTAGACTCTACTACTAGCCCAGAACCCAACAGTTGGTGCTGTAACCTTGAATTTAGTGCATTGGCATCTCATGTCCTAGTGCTTAGCTCTTTGACAGCCAGAGCTAGGAACTGTGCAGCTTTCTACAGCTTTTCTAGTGTTTAAGTCTTTAAGTTCTCCAGGCTTGGCTCTTTACAGTCCTTGATCTTCTGCAGTCTCAGCTCTTTCCAGTACCTTCTAGCTGTTGCTCTTGGGTATGTCTGGGACTGAAAGCCCAGGAGTTGTCTGTTTTTCCTATTACAAGCTCAGTCTGCAGATTGCAAGGGGGTAACGCCAGTCAGGTGAGGCTTTACTGGGGCCAGAGTTGAAGTACCAGGATGTGATTAGACGAGAGGTGTTTCAGGCTGCTCAGAGGAGAATGAGAAGAACATTGCTTATACAGACATACATTACCTGCTGTGCATGTGTGCATGCATTACCTGCTATGGGGGCGCTTGGGAGGTATTTCTTCCAGACCAGACTTAGAACATCTGGGAGGAGGTGGGTGGCTATAGGTAAAATTATGTACAGCAATTGTAGAAACTTACCTGAAGTTATCATGGCTGAAAGAAAGTTTCCTTAAAAAAAAAAAAAAAAAAAAAAAAAAATAAAAATTCAAAAAAAAAAAAAAAAAAAAAAAAAAAAGCTTCTGTTAGGTAGTTTACATGACACTATCAGTTGGTCCTGCCATTGGAATGAAGTCTTCTTCAGATGTTGGTGGCAGGATGGGAGTCTCCCTGAGCAGCCTTGACGTTTTTAGAACTGCTGAACCTGGTCATTGTGGTGCATGTCTGTAATCCCAGCATTTAGGAGATGGGGGCATGAAGATCATGAGTTAACAGTTATCTTCAACTATATAGCAAGTTTGAGACTAGGCTGAGCTAATCAGATACATAGTGGTGTTTACTTGGCCTTACAGGAAGCCATGACTTTTTATTTTATGCTATTTAAAGTTCTTTTTGCTAAAATACAGAAATGTGATTAGCTTTTATTGACCATATTTTCAGAAGCCCAACACTAATTCCAAAATTTCTGGTTTTGTATGTAGGACAAATCATTTCATCTTAAAAATATGCTATTTTTAGAGTAATATATTGCTGCGTGCCCCCCACCTCCATCCCGCAGAGGTGGGGCAAAGACAACACTTACTCCAAGGCAGGGTTTGAGCAGCTTCCATAGCTTCCCGCTGCAGCTTCCTTTATTCTCTCTACAGCTCACCTCAGCTCTCTACAGCAGTTCAACTTCCTCTCTCTCTGCTTCTCAGCTTCTTTCTCCCTCAGCTTCTCCTACTTTATTCTGGGATCGCCCAATTTATCCCCTTCCACCCTCTGCGCTCGTCTCTCATCACTCATCATCCAATCAGCATTCAGCATGCTCTATACACAAGCCATGCACGCAGACAGGGTGGGTGTTGATAGGCCAGTGACTCAATATCATGCTGAATGATGCTATACGTCAGGCAGGCAGCACATAATCACTCAGGTGCGCATAATCAGGTTTTTGGTAATCAAGCAGGGAGTCTCCGGGCTTGGCAGTGAACCAGGGTGCTGTTTTGGCTCACAAGGCCGCAGCCACGGCCACACCCGCTTCCCACAATATATTTTTGTGTCTTTTTGTTTTTCTTGCTTTATACCTTAACTAGGGGTGATTTTTCTTTTTGTTTTTTTTTTCTTTTCTATTTTTAATTATAGCCATTCATTATAGAACCAGGAAGTCCCTTTCTCTTCTTTGTTGTCTAAGATATATACATATATAATATATGCACATATTCAAAACCATATGTTTAAATTAACTTGGCTTCAGATTTACTGTGATCTGGTATTATGTTATGAGAAATACATCTGTTTTTGTTCCTGGTTCTTAGTACAGTGTTCCTAAAACCTTTGGAATTTCCTGAGTTATTGAAGTGTCCTTTGTTATTCATAACATCCCCTTTTGATCACATCTGAGTTTATGATTAGGTGGAGCTCCTGGACAGCCTTAGAATAGGCTGGTCACCAGAATGACCTGTGAACCTTTTTGCCTTTCACTGACTGCTGACCTCTGGTTAAGGAAGGTCGGGGAACTAGAAATTGGGCTCTGCAACAACTCTTGAATCACTGAATCCAAAGTGCTAGGAGGAGTACTAGCTAGAGAGCACTGCCCCATCCTCCTCCCCGCACTTCTTGCCTTACTCATCTCTTCCATTTGGTTGTTCCTGAGTTGCATTCTTATAATAATCTGGTAAACTATTCTCTTGAGTTTTGTAAGGCATTCTAGAAGATTTGAATATGAGGAGCTGACCAGTGAGAACTCCTTTAATGGTTCTATTATCCTTTGTTTACAATTTGCACTTGCATTCCAAAATGAGGACAGTACTGTGGAATAAATGTTGGGGTCCGGGAATTACCTCACAAACCATATGAGCACTGACCAGATCCATGGTCCAGACTTCAGAACTGACTCTGAATTAAGATCCTACAGGGTTTTAAAGCCCCAAATCCATAAACATCTGTGTCAAGTTATTTCACCAATCAGGATTTAGGGATATATATTTCCTTAGGAACATGTCTTTGTTGTACAATTATCCTGCTCCCACTGGTTGGGATATTCCAACTGTGGCCGGTGACTTGCCTTGTCTAATATTCATGTTCTAACTTGCCTACTAAGATGGGACTTGTCTAACATTCATGTCTTAACTTGCCAACCAGGTTGTCTGTTACCCACATACATGTCTCTTTCTGCAAAGTAGGATGTCAGTTCCTAAGGAGGTCTTGGGAGCTTAAAGTTTACTAGATCACTACTCAAAATGGAAGTCTTATTCCAAATAGTTTCTTATATTGGTGCAGGTGTTTCAATTATGTTGGGGTCCATCCCAGGGGCAGCTTATAAAGGCAACTATCACACAAGCCCATACACAGGTACAGGAAGTGCTGTTAGTGGTTGATTTGGGTCCAAGCTTATTGTGGGTAACTAGACAAAATAGTTCTATTGATTTCTGTTATGATTGGTTTCCAAGGGCACAGAACATAATAGAATATGTAATCAATCTTGGCATTAGAAAGTTTCCTAGTAATAGCAGAAACATTTGAGAAAGTTTCCTTATAATGGCAGACTAGTCAGGTAACAGTTACCGAGGCCTTAACATATTTTTGTAGGCCTTAATGTTTTACTTAAGCCTTAACATTCCATCTAGGCCTTAATATTTTACCTAGGTCCTAACACTAAACCCTTTAATCTTTCAGATCTGATATGATGCTGAAGACATAGGGGCAGAATTAAGTAAAGTCATAAATACTCAGTTTATATCCTGAGAAGTGGAGAATGATTGATATTCGGAAAGACACTGTTGGAACTTTAGGGCAAAAGCTCTGGCAGTCCCAACAAACTAGACTTTTACCTGTCCTAGTTCACCAAGATTTAACCAATTTATGTTGTCTTAGTCACTTTTTTATTGCTGTGTTAAACACCATGGCCAAAGTAACTTAGAAAATGTTTAGTTTGGGTTTACATGGTTAAATTCATTGACATTAATGGTGGGAAGTATGGCATCAGGCAGGCATGGCTGGAGCAGTAGGTGAGAGCTTACTACATAACCAGAGAAAGACACACTAGGAATGGTATGGGCTTTGAAACCTCAAAAACTTGCCCCCAGTGACACACCTCCTACTACAATGCCACACCTAATCCTTTGCACAGAGTTCCATTAGCTGGGACCAAGTTTTCAAACAGATGAGCCACCATACAAAAGGAACAAATAAAATCAAGGTACTAATAGTCCTAGGTTTAATTAGGGGAATAATTATGTTTAAGGAAAAAATAAGCATAATGAAGCAGTCTGGTCAAAGTGTTGCCCTGCTGATTATTGTCTAATACTTTGGAACAAAAGCAGCTTTTAAATGCTTGTTATAAAACCACATATTTGGTGTCAGAAGAAAAAAAAATCCCACAAACATTTTTACATAATGATTTTATTTTTTGTTATGATCATTAGATCATATTTTAGTTTTTATACAAGTTGTGAATTGCCTCAAGTATATAGCTAATTTCATAATACTGTTATAAAACCCATTATTTAATTAAGAAACTTAGCAAACACATGATTGTTTCTAGATTTTTATCCCCTGTGTTTAAGAAATAGTTAAAACTGTACTTTTCTTTTTTAATTAACTATAGTTAAAGATCTGAGATCCTATGAGTGACCCTACCTGAGTATAGAAATTTCAAAAGTAGTGACTACCTTGAACCCTATAATATCATTTCTGTAATGCACACTTTCATGATAGAGCTTAGTGAACACTCTGCTATTTTTTTGCAGACAGGTCTAAGTGTTCTTCTACAAAGGGAAGCTTTATTTCAATATGATGTGACTTAGTAGTACTCATTTGAATATTGGAGGCCTTTCATTCTTATGACAGTACCTGCAATCATCAGCAATTTTTTGTTTGTTTGTTTGTTTTTCGAGACAGGGTTTGTCTGTAGAGTCCTGGATGTCCTGGAACTCACTCTGTAGACCAGGCTGGCCTCAAACTCAGAAATTCGCCTGCCTCAGCCTTGGTACAAGTGCTGGGATTAAAAGCGTGCGCCACCACCGCACTGCTCCACCAGCATTTTTAAAAAGTTAAAAAAAAAAAAAAGTTATTGTAGTGTAATGCCTAGAACACTATCCAATACTAAATACTCTTCAAATGTTGACAATACAGACTAGCTCAGAAAACTAGACACTGGAGGTGTCTCTGGACTTTATTCCAGGGAATCTCTTTAGAAAGCCTGATACAAACTGAGATCTTGTTTCACTTAGGGCTGAATATTCTGCATTCTTCTCTGTACTTGGGCCAATTGTAGGTATCTGTTAATCACTGTCTAGAAAATAGACAATAGAAATTTTCTTAGATGAGAGTCGGGAGTGAGTTGCATTGATCCATTAGAAGCTGACTTACTACTATCTCCATTTAGCAGAATAATACCATAGTAGGTTCTCCCTTAGGACCTAGCCATAGGTTCTTGTCCCAGTAATGGTGCCAAGTATGGGTTTGATCTTGTGGAGTGGGCCTTCAATCCAACCAGAAAGTGATTGGTCACTCCTTTGATGTTCTTGCCACTATTCCACCAGTGGGCATGTCTTGCATACCAGTCATTATTATCGGTCTCAGGGTGTTCATAGCTGGGAGACTGATGGTTATTTTTCTCCTTTAGTACCTTCTATCACTGAAAATTAACCAATAGAGATGAAGCTTCCTTGTCAATACCAGCTTTATTTCTCCATATTTTATGACTCAAATATGTCTTCAGCAATAAAGTCCATAAATAAAATCAAGGATTATGGAGTAAACAAGAGCAGTGATAATCTATAATGTTTGAAGGGGAAGTCTATGGGACCTCAGTAGCCAACAACTCTAAAAGGAGTAACCTATTCCCGGCACTGAACTTTAAAATGATTATAAATAGGGAAAAAATAAATCTAGAGTCTAGTACTACTACTTAAGAATGATAGTTCAGCCGGGCGTGGTGGCGCACGCCTTTAATCCCAGCACTTGGGAGGCAGAGGCAGGCGGATTTCTGAGTTCGAGGCCAGCCTGGTCTACAAAGTGAGTTCCAGGACAGCCAGGGCTATACAGAGAAACCCTGTCTCGAAAAACCAAAACTAAAAACAAAACAAAAAAAAAGAATGATAGTTCAAAGGACTACCATATGACTACTTATGGATTCAGTGTCAGCACTAAATGGACTAAATCCCATGTCTGAGTCATTTGAGTGGCCTGAAAGTTAGGCTAAAATCAGCTTAGATTGCTGTTGATTTCAGGGACCCAAGAAAAGAGAAGATATATATATATATATATCTTGAAAGTTGCAGCTTTCAAAAATAGCTAGGTTCATTTACTTCCTTCATCTCACATTCTTTGTCTTTCTGCATGACTTGGACATGGCTCAGTTGAAAGTCACAATCTGTGATCCCTCTCCCAGAATTTGGAGGGGTCTTTGTCACAACCTCAGGAAATGGCAGGAGCAGGGGAAATAAGCTGATTGTGCAGGGCTAGGCCAGGAAAAGTGGCAGACCTGCTCCCTGGCTAGCTTCCTCTTAGGATATTTTCCCTTAGAACCCAGCATGGGTCCTAGCTAACAGCTATCATCACTGTCAGATATGTGACAGACAAGACTGGAGTTTATTCCAACAAGCAGATCTTTGAGTCTTTCAACAGAGGCCTCAGACACTTCCTGTCTACAGAAACTGTGGAGGATAGTAAGTAGTTATTGATTTTGGCCTTAAAGTTGGAATGATTTATTATCCAGCCATAGTAAATTCATCCTTCTTCCTTAACTCTGCTCTTAAAAACTCTTAAAATTAAATCATGAAGCCATTTTCACCTACAAATTAAAATCAGATGAAAGTGGTATCTTAATTGTATTTTCTGAGTTATTGTGAAGAGCTAGTCTAGTAAGGAAAGAGTAGCTGGTGTGCTGAGTTGGCTGTCATTTCAAACTCTGTAAATCTAATACTGAAATCATTATGTTTCTACTCCCAGCTTGTCCCCCATCCCCTCCAACATTCAGTTCACACTCACTTTTCACTTATCAGGTCAGACCTTGCCTCCTTCAGATCCCTTTTATCAGTTCATCCTAGCTTTAAAACTTAGTCCAAATACTGATCTGTCACCCAGAGCCCATGCGTACTCTGTGGGAACGGCCCTTTTGCTTATCTTTCCACCTTGCTACCTATCTGTAAGATCCTCTTCCTACCAATAGTATCTTCTAAGTGGGGCACATAGTATGTGCTTGGTAAATAGGTATATTCATTTAGTTAGTTTTAATTATTTTACTGTTGTATGTGTACGAGTGTTTTGCCTACGTTTGTCTGTGTACTATGATCATGCCTAAGTGTCCAAGAAGGCCAGAAGATATCTTATCCCCTGGAACTGGAGTTATTATGAGCTACCATGTGCATGCTAGAATTGAACCTGGATCCTCGGCAAAAGCAGCCGAAGTGCTCTTAGCCACTAAGCCATCTCTCCAACTGGATTCTTGCTTTTATACTGCTAGAGATCAAAGCTGGGGCCTGTGCGCTAAGCTAGCACTGTGCCAGTATGCTACATCTCCAGGAAGGCTTTAAAATACAACAATGGACATTTTTTGTTTTTTGTTTTTTGGGGTTTTTATTTGTTTGTTTGTTTGTTTTTTCGAGACAGGGTTTCTCTGTGTAGCCCTGGCTGTCCTGGCATTCACTCTGTAGACCAGGCTGGCCTCGAACTCAGAAATCCGCCTGCTTCTGCCTCCTGGGTACTAGGATTAAAGGCGCACCACCACTGCCTGGCTAACAATGGACATTTTTAACTTTTCACACTAATCTTTCCCTATCCAATATTATACTTAAGGGGTAACAAAGTTATATTTTAAAACTTACTTTCCAGTTGTGGTCTAGTTAACATTTTCATTTCTTGGATTTTATTTTTCCCAGAAAAATGATTTTATTAAAGTAAATTTTGTTTTATATGATGAGAATAGCCATAAAGCTTTTTATCTAGGCCAATTTAATGCTAATTTGAGTAAAAAAATTTAAAGACGGGGAAATTAAATTTAGAATTAAACACAGTTTGTTTTTTTTTTTTTACTTGGAGAAACACTCCTTTAACATGATTATATTTTGGGCCATTTCTCTGAGAATCCTGAGTATGGACCTGGCCATTGTCTATCTTCCTGGCCAGTATTTAATAAAGCTTACTTCAATTGGGAAGAACATGATTATATTTTGAAGCTAGTAACCAGTCATCTGACTGGATCCCCTGCTCTGCTCCAGGACTCTGGAAATGGATCTCCAAGCTGGCTGACCCCCAGAAGTAAATGTCAGCTGGGTCCACCCATCAGGTTTTCAGACTGCAGTTTCCTATTTCAACTTCTCTTTAGACATAAACTTGAAAAAAATCTTTATTATTTTATTAACCTGGTATTTGTTGTTCAAACACAATCTCTGAGATATTTAAGAACAACATTTAAAGTTTTGTAATTTTAGAAATACTGAATTGTAGAAGAGTTCGTACATAGACACCCTTTAGTGAATAACAATTTCAGGAATTGGGATTGTTAATTAATACCATTTTCTTTAATATCTTTTCTACTAATACAGTGCATGGTTCAGATTGTTCACAAGCTGTTAGGTCTAATATTCATATATTCTTAAGTAGATTCAAGTTGCATAGGAATTACAAAATAGGCATTATATTAATTACTTTTCTCATTGCTGTGGCCAAATACCTGACAAGTAGCAACTTAAGGAAGACCTTTTTTATTGGCTTACAGTTTGAGGAGAACACTCCTCGTGGCAGAAAAGGCGTAGCAGCGGGTGAAGGAGGTGTATGAGTATACTGCATCCACAATCAGGAATCAGGGGGCGGGGCGGGGAGGGAGTGAGAGGGAGAGAGAAAGGGGAGAGAGAGAAAAGGAGAGGGAGAGAGGGAGAAAGAGAGAGGGAGAGGGGGAGAGAGGAGAGCAGAGGAGAAGAGGGAGAGGGAGAGAGAACGGGAGCGAGAGTGCAAGCTGGTGCTCAGCTTTTTATAACCTCAACTCATGGATGCTGCAGTGTACATTTGGGATAGGTCTTTGCTCAAGTAAGCCATCTGGAAGCACCTTCATATGTACGTCCAGAGGTGTGTTTCCATAGGGCTTCTAAGTTCAGTCAGTCTTGCAGTAAGTATTATCTCAGGTATAGAAAAAGATTTACAGGTAAACCCATTGACAAACTTGGTTACTTTTATTTAAAGTACTTTTATATGCATTTATAAGCAATAAGCAATTACACATAAGCAATGCAAAAGGACCTAATTATAAGCATAATAGGTTCAGAAAAGCTTAGACAAGTCCAATATGATTTTTCATATATAAGTGATATAAATACCTTCATTTGTTGGCAGAGTTGGGATGATTTGGTGTAGTATATAGCTTTCTTCATATCTGTGAAAGGTTGTAAGAAGTTGAGTGTTAAACATTTCTATGTATTCAGAGTATCTTGGGGAAGCCATTTTCTTCAGTGGTGTAGACACTGGGAAGGTGCACATGCTTCAGCAAACAAATCCTCACTCATGTACCTGTAAGGAGCCCCAGTGAAACTCATAGAGTCACCAACAATAAATTAAAAATGTAAGTACAGATATGAAAGTAGAAGACAGGGCTAAAGAATCAGCGAGAGTAGGAAAGAGTAATGGGGAGGAGGAAGACAATATGATTGAAATCTGTACATGCATGAAAATGTTATAATGATGTCTTATATATAATGTGTGCTAATAAAAACACTTAAAAACCAATGCTGATACTAAAAGATCTCTTTCTTCATATTTGCATTTGGACTTAAAGGTTCTATGAGTGTTATGTAAGTAGTTAATTCCTTTTCTTCATTTTAGCCATGTAGAGATGCAACAGTCGAGCTGGGCATGGTGATGCACGCCTTTAACCCCAGCCATTGGGAGGCAGAGGCAGTTGGAGCTCTGTGAGTTCCAACTAATCACCAGGCCAATCAGAGCTACATAATGAGACCCTGTTGCAAAATAAAGTAAATAACCAGGAAACCTCCCCTGCTTCCTGAGGATGTACCAGTTTAACAGTTGCCAGGAGGGAAAGCCTTAGTGGGCTGCTAGAAGTTGCCCATCCTCTTACAAACATTCCAAGTTAAATGCACTGACTTGCCAAGCTGGGCGTGGATGGAATCATTTCTTCTGTCTACCATTGCTCTCCTTACCTGGGATCAGAACAGAAATAGACTTCTCAGGCAGGGATGTAATAAGAGCAGTTTGTGAGATGAAAAAGAATTCATATAAACTCACAATAGACTCACCCATTATGAATATAAAACTAGTAGTTATAATAAATGGTAGGTTCTATGTACATGAAATATCCAGACACTATTAGAGCTATAAAACATAAATGTCACCTTTTTACCTTAGTTTCCACTCCTGGTATTTCCTTTAGGGATAACCAGTATTTTTAGGTTTTCTTTTTTTTTGCATGAAATATTTCTGCATGGTATACATGTATGCTCCTTTTATACTAATATCTGAGATATACATGGAAATTGTGTTTTAAAATAATTTACCTATATTACTTTAGGTCCTCGTTACTGTTTATTGATATCACGATTACTTAAAGATTTTTAGCAACAAAATACAACTTTAATTTCGTTATCTGAAAAATAGAAGCTATGTATAGCTACATAGCTTTTTAAGTCTTTTTCCAAGTTTATAACACCATGTAATTTAATTAATAAATTAGTTTAATTATCTAGCTAATAGGTAACTAAATAATATATAACTAAATATAATAGATAAGTAATAGAGACATGAATTTAAAGTAGACCTCAAATGTCTGTTGCTATAATCATTTTTTTGCTATAAACTTTTTTCCATACAGGTTTATTGTGTTAAATGTATCATGATTCTTCAGTTTTATTTTTCTCAAACTTAATAGCTTTTTAAGAAATAGGACTTAAGTTAGTACTGTAGCTGAGATTTGTAAGTTTAGGTCCTACTCTCATTTCTGTGCAGTTTAACATTAGGAAGTATATTCAGTCAGCTCATAGTTACTGGTGGATCATTTGTATATTTATGTAGCTGTACCAAAAAGGATGCTGTCTCACTATACCCAGAGTTGAATTGTTTTTACACATTATTAAACTTCTCAGTGCAGTTGTTTTGTACTTAGAACCAGACCAAATGTTCAACCAAATATGTTTATCTGCTGCCTAGCTAGCTCAGTGCTCTTGGGTCCTTCGGTGAATCTTTTTTTTTTTTTAAAGACAGGGTTTCTCTGTGTAGTCCTGGCTGTCCTGGAACTCACTCTGTAGACCAGGCTGGCCTTGAATTCAGAAATTTGCCTGCCTCTGCCTCCCAAGTGCTGGGATTAAAGACGTGCGCCACCACCACCCGACATGAATCTCTTTCTTCATCTGTGTGATAGTTATAATAATGCTACCAGCCTTATTAATAATAATGAATGCAGCAGTGAACATTCTGGTGTTAATAATTGTGTAAAGTGAAAGTATTGTTTCAACACAAAAATCCATGGGTCAAAAGCATATGTTATCTAAAATTTGATGTTTTGCTACTGTTACTCTAAAAAGACCATCCCAATTTACAGTCTCACTAACTTGAAGTCAGTACTTATCCTCTGTGCATAGAGAGAGGCCATTCGGCTTTTGCTCTAATCTCCTGACAGTTTCCAAGTCATTTTGCTTCTTTCTAATCTGATGATATCTTTAACTTTGGGATAGTTCATCAATAGCTTAGATATTCTTTTATTTAGATTTTTCTCCTAATAGCTATTCATATTTTTATGTATAGATGTTAGTATATGCCATTTACAAAACAGAAAATGCTTGAATCTAGGTTTTACACATACACACCCTTCAGTGTTAAACAGATTAAAATCTCACAGCCAGTTAAGCTGTGCTTGAACTCACTACATGAGAGCCTGTCTCAAAAAGTAAAAAAAATTCAGTTAATAGAATTGCCACATCTTATTAGTTTGCCCACAAACTCTAGTTACTGTAGTTTCTACTATAACCAGAAACTGTTTGGTTTAAATTATGTATTGATAATGTTTTTATGTGGAAGTACAAGGTTTTCCTATCATTGAATACCTTGCGGGTGCCTTGGTTTTTAATGCTGAGCACTAATTAACATTTTATAACCCATCAATGCAGAAAATGTAAATACTACAGGCTCAACTCATAGTAACTTTGACAAGAGAAGGTGTGGTTCATTTTGGATTTTTTTTTTTAAAGATTTATTTTATTTATTATATGTAAGTACACTGTAGCTGTCTTCAGACACTCCAGAAGAGGGAGTAAGATCTCATTAAGGATGGTTGTGAGCCACCATGTGGTTGCTGGGATTTGAACTCTGCACCTTTGGAAGAGCAGTCGGGTGCTCTTACCCGCTGAGCCATCTCACCAGCCCCCATTTTGGATTTTTAAATACTTAGTCCTCCCATAGGGTGCCTTGGTTTGTAATGCTGAGCACTAATTAACATTTTATAACCTATCAATGCAAAAAATGTAAACATTACAGGTTCAACTCATAGTAACTTTGACAAGAGAAGGTGTGGTTCATTTTGGATTTTTAAATACTTAGTCCTCCCATAAAAAATATTAGAAAATTCCATTTAGGCTTTCCCATAATTTTATTTCAATTTTAAATCTGCTTGTATTTTTGTTTGTTTGCTTGTTTATTTCCTCATGCTAGGGATTGAGTCCAGGGCCCTGCACATGCTAAAATTCTACATATGGATGTTGGCATGCCTTGTCTCTCAAGTCATGTTTGCATTTTAATGAAAATCTAACATGACAGACTTGACACCTAAAATCTCATTATGGTCAGATGAGTGGAATGTGGTTTTGAAAGACTAGTAAGGGTTTTGTTTGTGTGTTTGTTATTTTGTTAGTTTATTTCTAGGGTTTTTTTTTTCTTGGTTTTTTGAGACAGGGTTTCTCTGTATAGCCCTGGCTGTCCTGGAACTCCTGCTTGTGGACGTTGTACATCGTGGTGCGGAGCCTAGTGCGCACCACGATGTACAACGTCCACAAGCAGCTTGGTTTTTTGAGACAGGGTTTCTCTGTATAGCCCTGGCTGTCCTGGAACTCCTGCTTGTGGACGTTGTACATCGTGGTGCGGAGCCTAGTGCGCACCACGATGTACAACGTCCACAAGCAGGTGCCTTGGTTTGTAATGCTGAGCACTAATTAACATTTTATAACCTATCAATGCAGAAAATGTAAACATTACAGATTCAACTCATAGTAACTTTGACAAGAGAAGGTGCTGCTTGTGGACGTTGTACATCGTGGTGCGCACTAGGCTCCGCACCACGATGTACAACGTCCGCTTGCTTCTGCCTCTCGAGTGCTGGGATTAAAGGTGTGTGCCACCACGCCCGGCTAATTGGTAGGTATTTTAATAGCAGTTATCCAATACTTTATATATTTTAAAGCTTAATTTAGACTCCTAATTTAATGACTAAAGTAATTCTTAGTTCTTAAATTTAGAATTATATAAAAATAGATAAATGTACTCTCAGTATAGCCTTTCTTGAGGACTCAGTATCTCTTGAGAACTCAGTAAGTGGGAGGATTTTTAATAAACAATATATATATATNTNTGTGTGTGTGTGTGTGTGTGTGTGTGTGGGTGTGCCATGCTGTATTTTTGTAGTATATACTAAGTTTAATAAGTAACCTTAGAATCTAATGAACCAGGCTATGAATCTACATTTTGGGCCCTTAGACAGGCTTAGTATTAGTACTTTATGATCTCAATTAGATCTGCTTTTTTTTTCAAAAAACAGAATCCCAAAACAAAAGAGCAGATTGAAAATCTCTTGCGGAATGGGATGAACAAGGAATTGCGTGATCGTCTTTGTTGCCGGATGACTTTTGGGACTGCAGGACTTCGATCTGCCATGGGAGCAGGGTTTTGCTACATTAATGACCTTACAGTAATACAATCAACACAGGCAAGTATTACATATATATGTATTTTAATACTATTACATATTTACTATTATATATGTGCTTTTCTTGCTTCATTATTTTATTTTAAAAAATTTGGCAGTACCCTGTAACTTTAATATTTTCAAATCATACAAAATGATGGTTCTTAAAAGCTTTAACCTCCCTTCTAGCCCACCACCCACCAGAGGTAGTGGAAAAGAAAGGATATAGGGGAAGTGGACCTGATTAGAAATGGTTCTTTGGAGTAGATCCCATCTGCGGTGTTAGGAAATGAGCAGTTCAGTTTACAGGTTAGCAGCGATAGCTTGATTCACTTGCAAACACTTCACGGATATACCAGCAGTCCAGTTCGATAGAGTTGGGGTAGCAGCAATGGTGGCAGGACCTAGCAGGAACCACCAGACCTCAGCTGAATCAGCATGAGTCAGCAGGAGAGATTCGGACCAAGGCCAACAGGAACACCAGGAGAAGTTCTCTGAGAAAGGCCAGCAAAGTAAAAATCAGTGAAGTCCATCACTCACTACCAGCAAGCCTCGCCAAGCCTCTCTTAGTCCCTTGAGTTTTAATTATACTCCCTCCAAACATCACTTGTCCTCCATGTGCCTTGCCTCACCAAGTGTCTTGCCTCAGCACATGAGTCTGTATCAGCTGATATCACTCTGCCAGTCAGCCCAAGTCCAATGAAGCAACAAGAAGCCACAGCACACACCAGATGGTTTTTGGTGCATTTCTCTCTATGGAGTCCTGACAGTTGAAGCTCAACTACGCAGTGTAAAGTGGACCAGTACATGCATGTCATTAGCGAAGAATCCATCACATGCCTTTTCATGTGCCTGTTAGCAGAACATCCTTTCACCTGTGTCTGCTTCAACAAAATGTTCCTTCATGTGTCTACCTTAGCAAAATGTCCTTTTACTTGTGGCTGCTTCAAGAAAACATTCCTTCACGTGTTTGCCCCAGCAAAACACCATCTGACACAGCTGACTTTCCAAAGAACCCTTAAGTTTCCACTTCAGTACCCTTCTATTTAAAAAATTAACTGTATGTCCAGGAAGGTATTCTCATAAACAGAAAGGGCAGACCCAATTTTGATCTTCTGTTTTGCCCCAAATGCATGCTGGAAATTATGTGTCTACAAGGACACAGTCCTTTTCATGAAAAGTTCTCTGGCTGAGTGTTGTGCACACCTTTAGTCCCCACACTAGGGAGGGGGAGATTGAAGCTGGTGGAACTCTGTACATTTGAGAACAGCCTGATCTACATAGCAAGTTCCAGTCCAGCCTGAGCTACATAGTGAGAAAATGACAATTCTGTCCTCCAGAACCTTGCAGTAAAAACTAGTTTCCCTGGTTTCTTCTGAATGATCTTTCTGACATGCCCCTTTTCCTCTTACTGACCCATTTTTCTCTCCCTCATGTTTTGTGTGTTGTAGTGAAGTTGTGGTTACTAAATTGGTATTTCTGTAGTACTAAATGTGCTTGAAAATCTGAGAAATGATTACTATCTCATATTCATGGGTGACCAGTATTGCTCCCACATTAGTAAGCATGGCTGTGAACACCAAAGCCAGTTCTGAGTCAATAAGCAGCTGAATAAAACCAAGAGATTTAAGTTGTAAAGTTCAGAGCCTGAGGTTGGGATGTAGCTCAGTGGCAATGCCCTTGCCTAGCTTGTTTGAGGCCCTCAGTTTATCTTCATCTGAAGGGGAGATAGGGGGCACTTTAGGTGAATGCCTGACCAGGAACGTATCTGTTCGTTTGTTTCAGGGGATGTACAAATACCTGGAGAGATGTTTTTCAGACTTCAAGCAGAGAGGCTTTGTTGTTGGCTATGACACTCGGGGTCAGGTGACTAGCAGCTGCAGCAGCCAGAGGTACCGTGTTAATTACTGCAAAGGTTACATTGGCATGGGGGTAAAATATTTCTTTTTTTTTTTTTTCTGGTGGTAAGTTCTGAAATAAGACCTTTGTCTAGAAGCATGGTTCCATGCTGATGCTGATTTTATGTTTTTCTCAAGCTTGAGAACAATTTTAGCTGAAACAGAAGTCAAAAAACACTTCAGAGATAAGCTTTAGACTTTGTAGAAGTATAACTTCTTAAAATATTGGAACTTCAAATAATAATGTCAGTGTGTATGTTGGGGGGGGGTTCCCTAGGAACCGAGTAGGAGTAATTATGAAACTTCTATTCTCTTAAAATCCTGCTCTAGGACCTTTTCATAATTTGATAATCATGGTACCTTTTAATGGAGTTTATTTATCTCACTGTCCTTTGATCTTGTTGCATTTTACAAGTTTCATTTCTTAGTTTAAAGCAGTTATCACTACCAAAAGGTGAATGAGAAAGAATTATTGTGTCAGTTCTGTTTGTCATTAAAGACCTTTTAGTTTTCTTACTTGTATTTGGAGGGTTAAGGTTTTTTGTTTTATGTAAGTGTGTCTGGGACTGTCTGGGCCTCACATATTCTAAGCCAGTGAACTACCACTGAGCCATATCCCTAGCTCCTTAAAGAAAAGACACAAACAAACAAACAACAGCAACAAAACCCTTGCTTAACAGTTTCAAGTTGGAGCATCAAGCATAAATAATTAGTGATGGTAAGAATTGTTTGGCTAGGCATGGCAGCACATAAGGGAGGCTAAGGCAGGATTGTGAGTTAGAGACAAACCTACGTAATAGTGAGTTCCAGCCAGCTTAGGCTACTGCAGAAGATACTTTTTCAAAATTCAGAATAATTCTATTGTGAAACCTTTATTATACAGAAGGTTAGTTGATTAAAATTATGAGAAGGGGGCTGGTGAGATGGCTCAGTGGGTAAGAGCACCCGACTGCTCTTTCAAAGGTGCAGAGTTCAAATCCCAGCAACCACATGGTGGCTCACAACCATCCTTAACAAGATCTGACTCCCTCTTCTGGAGTGTCTGAAGACAGCTACAGTGTACTTACATATAATAAATAAATAAATCTTTTAAAAAAAAGTATGAGAAGGACTAAATGAAATCTCTCTTTTTAGGCTTGCTAAACTCACAGCTGCAGTGCTGCTCGCTAAAGATATTCCTGTTTACCTTTTTTCAAGATACGTTCCTACACCTTTCGTAGTAAGTGTGCTGCGGTCATTACTCAACTGGATGTTCTTCAGGGGATTTCTTAAGTCAGTTAGGATTCAAATCATGCATATGTCCAACCCAATGAAAATCCAACCAAAGGAAGAAAAATAGTTTTGCTTTGAGGTTCGTCTATGTAAGTTGACCAGCTGATGGTCATGGTGAGATGTTTAATGATCTTTTTTCAGAAATTGATTTATCAGGACAAAAATGGCACATGGATTTGAGCACACGATTAGCAGGTTGAACAGGAGTTTGTGTGCATTTCCATCTGAGAGCTGAAAAACAGACAATGATTAGTCACCAACAGACTTTTAAAAGACCGTTATGACTGGCCACTGACCTGATAGATCATTCGATAGATAGATAGATAGATAGATAGATAGATAGATAGATAGATAGATAGATAGGTAGATAGGTAGATTTAGACTAAAGAGCCACCAACCTCATTTGTACTTAGTGCAATTAATAGATCATGTCCTAGTTACTGTGTTACAGTTATAATTGATGTACATGGTCTCAAAATTGTACACGTTTAGGAGACTGGTGCTACTTGACAAAAATGTGGTAGTGGAAGTGGGAGTATATTTGTCAACGGAAAGCAAAGACTATGTGTCTTTAAAACTGAACGGTAATGAAAACAACAAACAGCAAAACTTGTGAGATAGAACGAAGCCCTACTCTGAGGGAAATTTGTAAGTTTAAGGAGTGTGTTAGCAAAGGAAAAGATGTTAAGATACTGAGCTTGTGCTCTAATAATATGTTAATGCTGAAGCAGATTAAAATGAATGAAATCATAAAAATATAAGTAATATAGTAACAAAAGACAAAACTGGGCTGAAGAGATGGCTCCAGGTGCCAAGCCCGACAGCCTGAGTACAGTCCCTGAGGCCCACATGGTACAAGTAGACAGCCAGGTTCTACGAGTTGTTCCCTAGTCTCACGTCATGAATGTGCCCCCAAAATAACTAAATAAATGTAACTTAAGATTTATTAGCCGGGCGGTGGTGGTGCACGCCTTTAATCCCAGCACTTGGGAGGCAGAGGCAGGCAGATTTCTGAGTTCGAGGCCAGCCTGGTCTACAAAGTGAGTTCCAGGACATCCAGGGCTACACAGAGAAACCCTGTCTCGAAAAACCAAGGAAAAAAAAAAAAGATTTATTGATAAAACCATGGAGTGCTGAAGATACAAGACACAAAAGGAGTGTGTAATAAATACAGTAGAAACTAAGATAATCATAGTATTTCTAACAGTGTAATTGAAATAAATATGTAAACTTGGATGAATAGCCAGTTTCCTAGAATAACAGTTGATACATCAAAACTGATAAAAAAAAAAAAAATGAGCCTACATAAGATCTATAGTTATTCAATAAATTTAATTGGTATTTTTAAAAGTATTCTCAAGTTTAAAATAACAAGTCCAGGTGATTTTATATGCAAGTTTTATCAAATATTTAAGGAATGAATAATGACTATAGATTATTCTATTGTAGTTGATAAGGTATTTTTAGCAGTCCCAGATTTACTTCCTTTTATCACTGACTTCAAATCAAGGGTTGTCTTCCTTGACTGAGGGTAGCCAGAATATCTTGGGGAAGGAACTCTGATTGGGTGTGGGTTTTGAAACGTTTCTGGAATCAAATTAAGGGAATAGACTAGTGTTATCAGACCTGGGACATCTACCAGCTCCCCTCCCCCCCTTCTGTGGTCTGGAGAGTGGTTGGTATGATGGTGGAAACAGGAAGGAAGTGTCCAGGGAAGAGAAATAGTCAAGGAAAGTGAGCTGACACTTACGGGCCATGGAGGCATAGAGTATATGTGAAGAACTTCAAATTAAAAGACAGAAGACTTATACCTTTGAATCTTCTGCCTAATGACTGTGTAATGCCAGATAAAACTCACGTAACATGTGATGGATTAGATGGCTTCTAAGTTTATTCCCACCTCCAACTATTTGTAATTATATGTGCCATTCAAATTCTCCAGTCCAGCAAAGTGTCTGTCATGTATCATTTACTAAATGTTATCATATAACAAAGAATAAGAAAATTTGAAACCAATAAACAATAGGAGATTGAGAGGAAAGGCCATTCGGGTGATAATTGGATGGTTGTTGAACTGCGCATGTTAGAGAAGGACCTTACCCATCAGGTAAGGATCAGGGAGATCTGAAATTATGATATCTAAGTGTCCTCCTACATTATTTAACCAAGTAGCATTCATAGAAAATGTTTGAATATCTAGCAAGCAGAGTGGAAGAATGCTGCTAGGATATTTATTTATTTATTTATTTATCAGCCATACGCCGTTCAGGAGCTCAAAGCAGTTGCGGGTGTGATGATTACTGCATCTCATAACCGCAAAGAGGACAACGGGTACAAGGTAAGCCTTGGACTCTCAACCTTTGCTTATTTTATAATTTTTACTTGAATAATATATACTCAATATTTTCTATACTGAGGAACAGCGCCAGGCATTGGAAACATATAAAAACTTTGATGCTGGCTCTCACAGACTGTGCACCTGTGATGGTGTTACTGGTTCCCAGGGTGTGTACACCACAATGGTCTTTTCATTGGGGTTTTTACTCCTTTTTCCCTTGATTTCTCCATCCCATTCCAAATATAACCTCTCTATAATTTCAGAAATCAAATCATGTTGTATATCAAGAATATGAAGAAGGAATGGGAAGAGCCAGGGAAATTGTACCTTGGGCTCACTTTCTTCTCTCTCTGTGCTGCCCTGGCTTCTCAGTGGCCATAGGACCTTCTTGCTACATTAGTCTCTGTGACAAAACATCAAAAGTAGAGTGCCAGAGGTAAAAAGTAGCTTGAGATGTACAGTACTGAGCCATGTTTTCAGGCTTCTGCGAGATGGACCCATAGTCTTACATTTTCCTTCATGTTTGGGAGGACTCCAGACAATCAAGTTCTCGCTTAGAAAGGTTTGATACTAAGTTAAGATTTGGGGCCTACTAGGTAGAGGTGACAAATACCTTTAGTCTCAGAACTAGGGAGGCAGAGGCAGGCAGATCTCAGAGTCAACGCCAGACTCTACAGAGCAAGTTCCAGGACAGCCAAGCCAAGATTACACAGAGAAACCTTGTCTCAAAAAGCAAAATAAAACAAAACAAAAATAGATTTGGGGCCTGACCCACTCCCAGAGGCAGGAAAGAAGCATAATTAATTCAGTTTGTGACATGTAAGTTTTAGGTATCGTGAGTTAGCCAGGTAAGCAGATGTGCCGTGAGCAGCTGGTTGTAGAGACTGTGTAACTCAAGGAAGAAATATGAGTTGAAGTCACAGTCTTTAGGGTACCGTATCTATTACAACACATGGAACAGAGACTGGGGAAATGGTCCTGTGGGTAAAGTGCTTGCTCATTAAAGTGCGTGGGTCCCGAGCTTGGTTTCTCAGCATCCATGTAATTTCTGGGTGCGGTATGTGCATCTGTAACCCCAGTGCTGTGGGACAGAGGCAGGGGACCTAGGGCTCATTGGCCAGCCATCCAGTCCAGCTGAGATAAGGAGCTGTATCCAGGTTCAGCAAAAGACCCTTCTCAAAAACTCTGTTTGAGAGGGAATAGAGATATGGTTCAGCCTTAAGACACTGGTGCTCTTCCAGAACCATGTCTTCTTCAGGAACCATGTGATGGCTCACAGCCATCTGTAAATCTGAGGGGGGCTACACATACATTTTAACAAACTTCTCATGAAAGTAAACACAAATATCCTAAAAATACAGAAATTTTGGGAAAGTTTTAATTACTTCTATTTTACTAGAGGTTATGGATCTGTTTAAATTGCTTACTTCATCTTGGTTTAACTGTGGTAGGTTATACATCAAGAAATCCATCCTTTTAGGTTTTCCAGTTTAGTAGAATACAGATTTTTAAAGTATGTCCTTATTCTCTGAATGTCCTCAGTGTCTGTTGTAATGTCCTTTTCATCTTTACTTTGGATTTTTTTTCTCTCTCCATATCTTGGTTAATTTGGCTAAGAGTTTCTTGATCTTGTTGATTTTTCTTTTCTTTTTCTTTTTTTAAAGATTTATTTATTTTATGTGAGTACATTATAGCTGTCTTCAGATACACCAGCAGAGGGCATCAGATCCCATTACAGATGGTTGTGAGCCACCATGTGGTTGCTGGGAATTGAACTCAGGATCTCTGGAAGAGCAGTCAGTGCTCTTAACCGCTGAACCATCTCTCCAGCCCGATCTTGTTGATTTTTCAAAGAACCAACTCTTCATTTCATTGATGCTTTATATTGTTTTCTTTTCTATTTATTGCTTTCTGCCTCAAGTTTGATTATTTCTACTCTTTGGATGTTATTTCTTCCTGCTCTAGAGCTTTTAGGTGTGTTGCTAAGTTGCTAATATGTTTGTTTGTTTGTTTGCTTGTTTTGAGACAGGGTTTCTCTGTATAGCCCTGGCTGTCCTGGAGCTCACACTGTAGACCATGGGCTGGCCTTGAACTCAGAAATCCGCCTGCTTCTGTCTCCCAAGTGCTGGGATTAAAGGCATGCATCACCACTGCCTGGCCATATAACTTAATTTGTAGTGTAAATCTTTGTGGATATTTCATGGTTTCTTTGTTTTCAAGTGTATGAATGCTTTGCCTGCATGTATACAGTATCCTCAGTGCAGTGCTGGAAGAGGGCATCAGATCCCCTGAGACTGAGACTGGAGTTACAGGTAGTTCTGAGCTGCCATGTGGGTACTGGGATTCAAACCCAGGTCATCTGCAAGAGCAGCCAGTGCTCTTAACTAACTGCTGAGCCATCTCTTCAATCCATTTCATGTTTTTTTTTTAAATATTATTTTTATATATTATCTTTAACATATAGTTATAAGAGTATAATTAGACACTAGTGTGTACATTAAAGGTTAAGGTGGTTATACCGATGCCTTGTATTGACTTGTTACTATTCTAAGGTTAGAAATAACACATGATTCTCTTTTGACAAGTCTCTCTGAATTCATTACCATCGATGTATTTTAGTTTTGGTAAATTAGTCTAATATTGGCATATTTACTTGCCTAATTTGATATTCTTCTTCAAAATACCAAAGATCATCTCTACTCTAGCTAAAAAAAATAAAAAAGAGCCTAATAAACATTTTACCTAATTATGGCCATATTTATGTATCGTATAGGTTTATTGGGAAACTGGTGCTCAAATCACATCTCCACATGATAAAGAAATTCTGAAATGTATAGAAGAGTGTGTGGAACCCTGGAATGATTCTTGGAATGATAATTTAGTGGACACCAGCCCACTGAAGAAAGATCCTCTGCAGGACATTTGCAAGAAATACATGGAAGATCTGAAAAAGATCTGTTTTTACAGGTATCCAAGTGGGACGGTAGGATAACCTTAGAATATGATTAGCGTATATTCCAGGCCTGGTGTAAAAAGTGTCCTAAATGAGCTTGGTGTCAGAATCAGTCTCTCTTTTCCTTCCCTCTCTCTTTCTCCTTTCCTCTCACCCTACTTCCCTCCCCTGCTCCTCCCTCTCTCCCCTCTAACATACTAGGAGATACTTGGGGCATGTCACTAACCAAAGACTGCAAAGTCAGCAAAGTGAAGAATCACTGTAATTAATAGAAAAAAAGAAAGAAAGAAAATCAGTGGTTTTTAGTAATAGTAAGAAAGCACATTATTGGTTACTTTTGTGTATTTGTAGACTAAAATCACTAATTCAGGGCTTTTAATGACTTGCAAATCTTCACTTTTAAAATTGATTAATTCTCATACTTTTTCTTTTCCATGTGTAAATTCACATCTATTCTTATCAGAGGAATTGGAATAGAATCTAATGTTACCTCTAGATTCAGTGACACATTCATAGTAGAAACAGATCAGAGGGATGTACTAATATAAACAAAGGCTGAGATGTATCTCAGTTAATAGAGCAAGTGCTAGTATGGGCCAAGACCTCCCTGGGTTGAATCCCTAGTAATGCACAAACTAGGCACAGCAATATACCATATGTTATACCATATTTCAGTGCTTGGAAGCAGGAGGACCAGAAATTCACATTTATCCTCAACTACAAAGAAAGTTTGAAGCCAGCTGGAGATGAGGAAGGGAAAGAAAGAAAAAGAAAATATGAAAAAGATGCATAATTTGCATACCAAGAAATGGGACATGGTGTAGGAAGAGCAAGGATTGGAGACATAGGGAAGAACATTTACAAATTAAAAAAGATTTGAGAGAAGCCGGGTGTGGTGGCACACGCCTATAATCCCAGCACTGGGGAGGCAGAGGCAGGCTGATTTCTGAGTTCGAGGTCATCCTGGTCTACAAAGTGAGTTCCAGGACAGCCAGGGCTATACAGAGAAACCCTGTCTCGAAAAACAAAACAAAACAAAAAAGGATTTGAGAGACATAGCAACCAGGTGATATTTTTAGACACTTGGAGAAAATGTGAACATGGATATTAGAAACATTTAAAAATTATTGTTCAGGTTTTTTAGATGTGATAATGAATATAATTGTGTTTTTAAATACTAAAGTATTTTGTGCAAAATAATACGATTTTTGAAGAAGCAAAGCCAGGCTGACAGAAGTGACATGTTGAAACCAATTGCCAAGTATATATGGATGTTGGGTGTTCTCTTTACAGTTATTTTGAAAGCTTTATGGGTATTATGAAATATTTGCTATTTTTATAAATTTTATTATAGGAAGTGGTTAGTAAATTGTTATTAAGGGTGTGTATGATTTTCCTTTACAGGGACTTAAATTCAAAGACCACCTTGAAATTTGTTCATACCTCCTTTCATGGAGTTGGACATGACTACGTGCAGTTGGCTTTTCAAGTATTTGGTTTTCAGCCTCCAATTCCAGTCCCAGAACAGAAAGATCCAGATCCAGACTTTTCTACTGTTAAATGTCCAAACCCTGAAGAAGGAGAATCTGTGCTGGTATTGTTTTTAAATTCAAATGATTCTTAGCTTATCAGCCATCAGACTAGCCGGGTCTAAGTGACACATCAGAGATGATTTACATACTTTCCTCATGCTCTACCGCGAGCTCCCTAGTATTAAATTATACTGGAGCAATAAGGAGTTTTGCTGGAAATTTCTGTAAAAAATGGCCTTAGTTCAAACTCTCTAGACTGTATGCTTTTTAAAATTCATACCACTGACATAATGCCTAACTTGAGGAACAGGAACATTGGATTTAAGTTCTTTAGTATAATCTAGCCTTTTGGGGTCACTGTTTTAGGAACTGTCTCTGAGACTGGCAGAGAAAGAAAATGCCCGGATAGTGCTAGCCACAGATCCTGATGCCGACCGGCTGGCCGTGGCGGAACTTCAGGAGAAGTAAGTAATTTGAGCTTCAGCCCTCCATGGGACATCTACATCACCTCCTCCTCCTTCCAAGAACTGAGGCTTGCCATAAAAGAGGATGTGTAAAGATTCTAAGAGCCAGAGGTAGTAAGAGACTACAAGACATGTGTGTTTTCAGGACACAGCAGGTCAGCTGCACGTATAAACTCACAGCACTGGTGGAGAGGCAGGAGGCTTATGGAGCTCCCTGGCTAGCCAGCCTGGCTGAACCGATGACCTCCAGGTTTAGTGAAAGTCCTCTCTCAGAGAATAAGGCAGAGCACTGGAGAGATGGCTTAGTGACTCGGCGCACAGCCTTCTGGCCTTCTCTTTCTGAAGTCCTCAGTTTGGTTCCAAGTACTCACATCAGGTGACTCACAGCTGTCTGTGCTCCAGTTCCAGGGAATCCAACACCCTCTTCTGGTTTCCACAGGCATTACAGAGATGTGCACATACAGGAAAACAAGTACACAAACATACACAGAAATAAAGATAAATGAAATTTAAAGTATATTTAAACATAAAGTGGAGAGTAATATAGGAAATCACTCAATGTTCACTTCTGGCTTCCATACATACGCACATACATGTGTGTGCACACGGATACACATGTATACTACACACCAAAAGATTGAATAAAAGTTTTGTCAAAAGTTCCATATAATAGAATTGGGGTTTCCCATCTAAAGGAAGGTGATTTGAAGCTATAAGTTAGAAAGTTTTCATGAGAAGCTATGAAGGTCTTGACATTGAATTTTATTCTTTCTGCAGTGGCCATTGGAAAGTTTTCACAGGGAATGAGTTGGCGGCTTTGTTTGGGTGGTGGATGTTTGATTGCTGGAAGAAAAACAAACCAAACGCCGATGTGAAGAATGTTTACATGCTAGCCACCACTGTCTCTTCTAAAATTTTAAAGGCAATTGCACTTAAAGAAGGATTTCATTTTGAAGTAAGAATGAAACAGACTTCATGAGAAGTCTGTATACTACTTTGCTAAACACCTCTGTGAAGGCATCTCTGCACCAAACTGACTTTCATTGATCTCACTGATAACTGTTTTCTACCTCTGTTTCTTTGAAAATATCATGCTTGCTTGATGTTTTTGATAACTTAGACTCCTAGCCAAAATCATCTAGTATGTGAATTTCAAACTAAATACTAACACTTCTTATTCCATGTAGTATTACCTGGGAATGTCATATGGGTACATATAACATTTTAAACTGGGAAATTCTAAGTTATTCGTAATGTAGACTTCAGAAAACTATAGATCTCATTAAATCTTCGCTTCTACTCATCAAATACAGAATTATGACTTGTTACTTTAAGTGTAACTCTGAATTGCAAACTTAGACCCAATGACAATATATCCAGAAATTACAGTAGTGAGTCTCAGGCTGGATCATTAAGTTTTGTGACCCTCAGGCAGTTAGTGACCATGGACTTATGACAGGCAGTTTTTTGCAACCTCTTGGACTAATGTCAATTAAGTTGTCCTCTGTCGTTTTTGTCATCATCAGGCTATGGGTCATAATACTAATTGGATCTACCTACTAATTGTAATTAGATTTGAGAGGTTTTCATCTGATAAGTTACTGTCCAATTGCAAGACGTGCCCTGTTTTAAGTGTCAATCAAGAGGGCACATCGTGCACACTAATGCTAGATATTACCATCAAGAATCTGTTTCCTAGTTCACCTTTCTGTTTTCTTTCAAAAACAAGAAATAGAAGTAGAAAACCCAACACTACCCTCAGGAAAAAACAAACAAACGTATATATTGTTCTTTAGAATAAAGTTTCCTTTATGCTCTGGATATATTTTTTGCTATTGACAAGGAAAATGTTAACATCATAATTCAGAATCCTAGGCTTGAATAAAATTTCAGTATCTCCTAATATTTTTAGATTCTTCTCAAAGGTTAAAGAATATTCTGGGCTGGAGAGATGGCTTAGTGAGTAAAGTTTTGCTTTGTTCCTGGGAACTTGAGTTTGAAACCCCAGAATCCATGAGGAGTTGGATACAGTATTATGTGCATAAAATTCTAGTTCTCCTGTGAAAACATGGGGTTTGGAGATGGGAGAATCCTTCTGAAGCTCATAGGCCAGCTGTCTCAGTGAATGCAGTAGCAAGCAATGTAGAGACCCTGTTTTAAATAAGGTTGATAGATGAGGACTAACTCCCTATGTTGTCCTTTAAAGTCCACATGTGGACCGTGGCACACATATACCCTCATTCACATGAACATGCATGTGTGTACATACACAACCATCATAAATAACAGAAAAGAAAAATGAATATTGTGCTTGTCAAACACAAGTAAAAAATTAGAAGATGCTGAAACTTTATTCAAGACTAAGATTCTAGATTATGTTAACATTTTCCTTGTGTATAGCAAAAAGATAAATCCTGAGCTTAAAAGAAACTTGATTCTAAGGAGCAATATTAATAAGTTTGTTTTTACTGAGGGTAGTGTTGGCTTTTCTTTTTTTTTTTTTNTTAAAGATTTATTTATTTATCATATGTAAGTACATTGTAGCTGCCTTCAGACACACCATAAGAGGAAGTCAGATCTCATTATAGATGGTTGTGAGCCACCATATAGTTGCTGGGATTTGAACTCAGGACCTTTGGAAGAGCAGTCAGTGCTTTTAACTGCTGAGCCATCTCTCCAGCCCAGTGTTGGCTTTTCTATTTCTAGTGTTTTGTTGTTGTTTTGAGAGGAAGCAGAAAAGTAAATTAGGAAGCAGATTAGTGATGGTAAGCTCTAAAATTAGTGTGCATGATGTGTTTTCTCTAATAACACGAAAGCAGGACATGTCTTGCAATTGGACCGTAACTCATCAGATAAAAAACCCTCAAATCTAATTATAAAAAGGGCTTGGTAAAGGCTTTGTATATGCCACAGGGTTGTGGAATGATACATGCAGTTCAAGCTTGTGTGCTTGTGGTGTGTGGTGTGCTTATGTTATGTCCCTAAAAACTTAAAGGCCTTGATTACTCGGGAAGACTAAATCACATCCTTCATGAGTGCTCATATTAAGGTTATAATGCGCTTAAACGACAGCAATTGCTTCAGGAAAGCAATATAATTAAACTCTACCTCCATCCCTTATGTGCAGTCTTGGGAAGAGTCATCTCTAAGCTTCTGTAATGGCAATAATATTTGTAAGCATTAGAAGGGATGATGTAGAGCACCCATTACAGTGCTTAGTAGACAGTAGATGATTGTAGCACATGAATGCACATACCTCTCATTTTGAATCTGTATTTATCACCACTTATAAACATGTTATATTTGATGTAAACCACCTGTTGCTCCGCTAGCGGATCATTAGTTGTGTCTCTGTGTGTGGTTACATTAGCTTGAGACTAAATATCTACTACTATATAAATCTTTATGGACCAAGGACTGTGATAGAAGCTCACTATGCATGAGCTATGTGCATTTAGAAATGAGCTCTTTAATATGTGTTCATCAGAGTCAGTTAACTGGAGTGGCTTCCTCTACATTTCAGGAAACATTACCAGGCTTTAAATGGATTGGAAGTAGGATAAAAGACCTCCTAGGAAATGGAAAAGAAGTCCTTTTTGCATTTGAAGAGTCTATTGGTATGTAGTAAATACTAATAATCTTTTCTCGTGCTTGAAAGCATTTAAAATACAGTAATTCCGTAGAGAGGAGATATTTACTTTCTGGGTATGATTTTGAGTTGCAAAAATGCAGAGATGCATGCCTAGTAGTATATATGCCTGCAAGTGGACAGTAACTCATCAGATGAAAACCCCTCAAATCTGATTGCAGAGAAGGACTTGGGCTTTGAGTAGCCATGGTGTTAGTGAAAGATACACACAGTTTAAGTACATGTTGTGCTTATGTTTCCTTTCTAAAAACTTTGATAACATAAAAAGACGGAATCACATTTTCCATCAGAGAAGAACTTAAAGATCCCTGAATACATTGTTAGCAGACTCTGATGGAGTTGGGGTTTTTGGTTGTTATTGTTGTCATTGTATTTTGTGGTTCATGTCGGTATTTTTTGTTTTTTTGTTTTTATTTTGAGAAAAGGTCTTGGCTGTCATAGCCTAGACTGGCCTTGAACTCCCGATTCAGCCCCTGAGTGCTGAGATTTAGTCATACATTATCACACCCGGCTTGACCCTGTGCTCTTCAGTCCCCTGGTCAGGGAAGAAATCTAGAGCTGGAAAGTCTAGAGGAGGTTTCCCTCTTTTCTAAAGACACCGTCTGACCCTCAGGCTTTCTGTGTGGAACCTCCGTGTTGGACAAAGATGGAGTGAGTGCAGCTGTTGTTATTGCTGAAATGGCCTCTTTTCTGGATAGCAGGAAGGTAACACTGATGGAGCAACTGACAAAAGTGTATGAAATGTAAGTTCTCACGGTGACCTCACACAACAGACCTGCCTTGCTTGCTTTTTGGTTGGTTGGTTGGCTGGCTGGCTGACTGGTTGGTTGGTTGGTTGGTTGGTTGGTTGGTTGGTTGGTTGGTTGGTTGGTTGGTTGGCTGGCTGACTGGTTGGTTGGTTGGTTGGCTGGCTGGCTGGCTGGTTGGTTGGTTGGTTGGTTGGTTTGGGGTCCTTTTCTTAGTTTGTTTTTGAGGAACAGATTCCTTCCTCTCCTCCCCTCCACTTTCTTTCTTTTTTTGTTAAAGACAGGATTACTCTGTGCAACCCTGGGTGTCCTAGACTCGCTCTGTAGACCAAGCTGGCCTCGAACGCATGGAGATCTGCCTGCATCTACCTCCCAAGTGCTGGAATTAAAACATGTGCCACCATTTCCTGACTATATTTCTTTACTATTAATACTATCAGTATCACTTTCTATAAAATATTATGTTGGCGGAGCCGGGCATGGTGGCGCACGCCTTTAATCTCAGCTCTCGGGAGGCAGATGCAGGCGGATTTCTGAGTTTGAGGCCAGCCTGGTCTACAGAGTGAGTTCCAGGACAGCCAGGGCTATACAGAGAAACCCTGTCTTGAAAAAAAAAAAGTTATGTTGGCTTATCTTTAATATGCACATGTCCAAAAGTTACCTAGAATCTGACTTTAGCTTTAAATCTTTGTGCAGATACGGTTATCATATGTCCAAAACTTCATATTTCTTGTGTTATGATCCACCTACTATCAAAACCATATTTGAAAGGATTCGCAATTTTGAGTCTCCAAAGGAATATCCAAAATTTTGTGGGGCTTTTGCTATTTTGCATGTACGGGACATAACCACTGGATATGATAGCAGCCAGCCAAATAAGAAATCAGTAAGTACCTTTTCTTTTTACAAACAATGAAGACAATTTAATAATTCAAGTCACCAAAAAAAGTCTAAAGCTGCAGTGTTTCACATAAGACCCAAGCCAGTGTGCTCATGTTTACTTGTTCACAGTGCTTAAGTTTAGAAGCAGCCAGATGGAAGAGACATACAGGCAAGGTTCTACAAGTGGAGGCCTGGGCGAAACCTCCCAAGTCAGTGGTTCTCAGCCTTCCTAATGCTGCAACCCTTTAATCCCACCTCATGTTGTGGGGACCCCAACCATAACATTATTTTGTTGCTACTTTGTAACTGTAATTTTGCTGCTCTTATGAATCACAATGTACATATTTGATATGTAAACTCCAAAGGGTTGGAAACCCACAGATTGAAAGCAAGCTCTGTCCAGGTTTACCACCTTTCCAGCATTCTGTGTGTTCAGCTAGAAGTTGAAACCCTAGAAAACACCTCTTTAAAAAACAAACGAACAAACAAAACCACCACCAACAACAAAAAACTTGTCATAAAAAAACAATGTCATAATTCATGGTATAGTAAAAGAGTGGCCTCTAGTTTCTTGAGGGGAGGACCTGTCGTTTTGTGCCAGACTATTGTCAAGTGCACTAACGGGTCTCTGACTTAATACTCATCACTCCCCAAATAATCATCTGTGCTGCTGGTGCAAAGGGAAGTGGGCTTGGAGAAGAGGGACCAATGAAGAAGAGGAATCGAGAGAGGGAATGCACAGTGATGATGAATGATGTGGGAACATGACGTCTAAAGACTTCAGACCCCTGCAGCTTTCTATTTTAACATGCTTCC
Organism: Mus pahari; assembly: GCF_900095145.1. Classification (NCBI taxonomy): domain Eukaryota; kingdom Metazoa; phylum Chordata; class Mammalia; order Rodentia; family Muridae; genus Mus; species Mus pahari. The sequence continues at coordinate 71,113,628 of NC_034590.1, forward strand.
AACCTGGCTCTCCATACCTCTAGACCAATAGAACTGATGATTTCTTTCTTTCTTTCTTTCTTTCTTTCTTTCTTTCTTTCTTTCTTTCTTTCTTTCTTTCTTTCTT
>NC_034590.1:71113778-71140312 GCF_900095145.1 Mus pahari
TTTCTTTCTTTCTTTCTTTCTTTCTTTCTTTCTTTCTTTCTTTCTTCCTTCCTTCCTTCCTTCCTTCCTTCCTTCCTTCCTTCCTTTCTTTTCTTCCTTTCTTTCTTTCTTTTTCTTTTTTGGTTTTTTTGTTTGTTTGTTTTTGTTTTTTTCGAGACAGGGTTTCTCTGTATAACCCTGCCTGTCCTGGAACTCACTCTGTAGACCAGGCTGGCCTTGAACTCAGAAATTTGCCTGCCTCTGCCTCCCAAGTGCTGGGATCAAAGGTGTGCGCCACCACGCCCAGCGAGCTGGTGATTTCTTAAACACATATGCTTTAAGGTTTTTCTGTATTTTGGGTCAACTTGTTTGCCTCAGTTTACCTTTTCTCCTTTCTGCTTTAGGCTCATACCTCACCATTACTTAAGGTTTAATTAAGGCAAGAGCTGATGGTGACAGGGCACTTACCTAGAATGCTTGAGGCTTAAAATTTAAGGCAAATGTTATATCCTCCTTTGGAATTCCAGGTCCCATAATCAGTTTTTACATAATGAGTTGTTATTTAACCTTTGGGTTGTGTATTAGTGTTTTTGTTGATGTCTACTTATGTCACTGTTACATTGTATGTGGCAGGTCCATTTCCTCAATACCTCTCAATGCTCCCACCTCTGTAGTATATGCTCAATAGACACGTGATAAGTTCTTACATTCATTTTATTGTAATTATGATAACTGTTAGCTTAAGTTCCATTTGTAATGTTCAAATATTGTTTCAGTCCTCTAATAATGTATTTAATCCATGTTTGCATCTTACCCATTTTAAATAATTTTGATATTCTTTGAAAATTCCATACATGTATACAACATATTTTGATCTTATCCACCCCTGGTCCCTCATTCCAACTCTCTCTGGGATCCACCAACCCACCTCCCTCAAGATTTTATGTCCTCTTTTTTCATCTTAAATTTCAAAACATGTAGTATGCTTATATTGTCATACAACAGATTTCTAGAACGTTTAACCTTGATAAATTGAAATTCTGTGCTCATTAAACTACTTTACATACCCATCTCCCAACTCTTGGCAACCACCAGTCCACTTTGTTTCTGTGACTTAGATACCTTAGATACTTCAGGCAACTGTGGTATATTTTATAGTTCTTGAAAATGAAGATATAGGTGTAAACTGTTGCATTTTGAATAGGTACTGCCTGTGAGTAAAAACAGCCAAATGATTACATTTACCTTCCAAAATGGCTGTGTTGCTACTCTTCGAACAAGTGGAACAGAACCAAAGATAAAGTATTATGCAGAGATGTGTGCATCACCTGGCCAAAGGTAAGAATTGATTCTTTTGGGTATATATGTAGAAACTTTGAGATACAACTTACATACCGTACAGTTCACACATATCAGTGTAAAATTCAGTGGTTTTTAATATCTCACGCTGTGTAGCCATCACTACAATCAACTTTAGAACATTTTTATAACTCCAAAAAGAGTTCCCTTAGAAGTTCTTTCCAACCCTAAGCATCCCCTGGCCCACCGACCTTTCCTACGGACCTGCTTATTATGCTGATTTTTCTTCGTGTTTTCAACACTTTGAAAGAGGGAGGGAGGATTTATTTGAGGTCATGCTTTTTGAGGTTTTGGTTCACTGTTGTCTGGATTCAAGACAAGAATGAACATAATGTCACATGTGGAGGAAGAAAAGATCAGGTAAAACTTTCAAAAGCATGGCCCCGGGGACCTATTTCCTTCAGGTACATTCTACCCCAGATAGCACCAATATCTCAAGATCGTATATATATCACCTGAGTCTGTAAGGGACATTTCAGATTTACCCCATAACAGGACATTTTATTTATAAATGAAATACATTATGTGGTCTTCAGTGGCTAAAATCACCCTTTGTCCCCAAATATTCCACTCATTAGTGGACATGCAGACTATTACTTCTTAAACTATAAGAATGGTGCAATTATGAGCAATTGTGATTGAGTTTGTGTGGTGTATACTTTCATTTTTCTTGGATATATATGTAGAAGTAGGATTTCTGGGTCCTAAGGTAAATATGTTTTACCTTTTGAGAAACTGCTAGACTCTTTCCCAAAGAAGCTATATCTCTGGGAATTGAGTATCAAGATTGTAGTGAATTTCTTTCTTGGGAAGTTTGAGCTTTAGTATAACGAGAGGATATGTTAAATCTTGTTTTTTGTATCTGCCATGGCTTTGCTTAATCTGCCCGTTCATTTTCTAAAATCATGGGTTCGGTTTGTCACAAATTGTTGATCTTTTTAATAAACATACCAAAAGTTATTTAAAAGTATTTCTTTTGATTATGTCCTTCATTGACCAGTGAATTTTGGAGACAATTTCTCTTTTGTCTTCAGGACACAACTAGGGTGTGTTAGTTTGTATTTCCCTGTACTCATGTACTAAAGCTGTATTTCTACTGGAGAGGAAAAGGACCTTTTTATGTTCAGAGCAAAGTTTATAATTATCCAAATAACTATATATAGGTCAAAATGAAGAATTATTAAGTAGTAAAAATGGATTTGTTATCTGGCTTGTAAATGGCCATGAAAATGGCTATAGAAGCTTCTATAGACATGTCTGGCCTGCAGCTGCTTCAGTGGTGAGTCACAGGGAGTGCTTGTAAGTGTAGAGTGTTTTTTTTTTTAAATAAATACCTTATTCTTTTTCTTCTTCTTTTAAGACAAGCCCTCACTGTATAGCCCTGACTGTCCTCACAGTCACAGAGATCACCGCCTCTGCCTTTCCAGCGCGCGACAGGACTGCTTTCTGATACCTGAAAGATATGTAGTATTGTTCCATATCTTCTGTACTGAATGTCCTTCAGTATCTCAGAAAGCCATTTTTAATAATACCTGCTATTGTCATTCCGAGCTATTAAATTGATTAACCTAGGAAAATTCATTGGCCACTATGAACTCATCCTTTACCATGGGCCAGAAGACACCTAGTAATGCGGTTCAGGTTTAGCCTGTGATTGTTGTTTTGTATATAGATTTTTAAAGAGTCTTCTTTTGTTTTATTTCAACTGGGTGAATTTCTATTTTGTTTGCCAACTGATTTAAATAAATGTTAAGGCTATAAAAATAAGAATTTTAAATGTTTTTGTCTTTTTCCCTCAGTGACACTACCTTCCTGGAAGAAGAATTAAAGAAACTCATTGACGCGCTGATAGAGAATTTTCTTGAGCCCAGTAAGAATGCCCTGGTCTGGCGCTCTGTGTAGGGCACATCAGTACATTATGTCTTTGCACTGACAAGGAACGAGACCTCCAAGAACTCCACTCAGTGAACCTGGTGTTAGAATTCTCTCATCTGCCAAGTTATCTTTTCCTTTTCTTTCCTGTGTTCAGCTGGCTAAATAGATTATATACATTTGAAATGAAAATATTTGGATATGAGTCAAATATTTTCATAATCTTAAATGGCAGTCATTACAATGAAAGTGTTCCAGTGGCACGCTGTTCTTCCTGTATCACAAACAATACAAAAGTGAGTTTTCTTATTGAACTGTGGTTAAGCTTAGTTATGTATCTTGTAATTGTGTATAGCATGGTTTAAAAGATGTCAAACATTATATAACTATAGGGTTAGTTAAGGAAATTATTTCTTAAAGGTGTTTGTGTGTTTGTGGTTGGGAGTACTGTTCCTGCCTGTTTTTCAAATTAGAAACCCAGCTTGGTGGCATATGCCTGCCATTACAGCCCTTAGGTGGCTGAGGCAGGAGGATCATTATTTAGTTTATGGCCAGCCTGGGCTGCACAGTAATTCTTTTTCTAGAAAAAAAGAAAGAGAGAGAGAGAGAGAGAGAGAGAGAGAGAGAGAGAGAGAGAGAGAGAGAGAGAAGGAAGGAAGGAAGGAAGGAAGGAAGGAAGGAAGGAAGGAAGGAAGGAAGGAAGGAAGGGGAAGAAAAAATGTTTATAGGTTATTTAGGTTTTCTGATTTAGGACAGATGTTACCGTCTGTGGTTTTGCACCAGTATTCCGGGTGCCCTTGGTGTGGTGTATATTTACTGTATGTATTTAAGACCGATGTTTACTGAACATAAAACAGTAGTGGCAGCACTCCTCATGCTTGTCAAATTCCTCAGTGCATTCTCAGGTTCTAGTGGGAACTGAAATGATGTTCCTGTGTTGAATATAATTCCAACAGTCCATTTTCAGATAGTTAAGGAAAATCTTCCAAATTATATAGCTGCTTCCTTTATAGGAAACAGATTTGTTCACTCTAAAGATGGTTGTAGAAAAAGGTCTTAATAAAATTTGGCTTAATATAACTGTAGCTGAGTCTTCCTGCTAGGATTCAGTTATCATAACCTATAAGTGAAAAACTCTGTCCTGTGGCATCAGCATGGCATTTATTTGGCAGTCTTTTTTAATTACATTTTTATAGCCAGATTTATTTTATCTGATAAGGTAATACTAATTTTAATAAAAAAGGAAACATCAAAGTATAAGTATTTTCTGCAGCCATACCACCTTGATTCAGTACCCAATCTCACCTTGTTATCTCAGAAGCTAAGCAAGGCTTAGCTAAGCATGGTTCTTGAATGGGAAATTTTAGGTATTGTGAAACACTGAAACTGAAGTTAAAACTAAGGTCAATTTATTTTAGTATGTTCCATCAGGCTTTGGAATTTCTGATCATATAAATACTTTTCATCTTTCTCAGTGCAAAACAGTTTTCAGGAAAGTCTTTTGTGGTTGACTCTCTAGCCTTCTGAAAAGTCCTAATGGAAAAATATTGTCTAAGCTTTCCAAATTATTATTTCCCTACATAGTTTACAGAATACACACATTATAGTTATGATAACAGTAACAAGGCCTTCAGGTATAATCATTTAAGAAAAGTTGCCTATAGGAGACAGCATTGACGCTAGATGATTTGTTTCCTAAAAATAAGTAATGCTCTGTGTTCCTTCCTTACTGTCTTAGAGCTGGGTCCTGTATGACTATAGGTGATAGTTAATGTTCAGTGCCATTTTTCTGTATGAGTTTATTTTAAAGGCTTTGTGCTAAAAAAGTAGTATGTAGAATTTTTTGTTTTATTTTTAAAATGTTTAAAACATTTTATTGGCTTTTAGGAGTGTAAATTGTAATTTAGGAAATAGCATGTATTCTAGAAAGTGGTATAATCAAAGCTATACATGGAAAAACATGCACATTCAGTTTTAGTGCCTGTGTCCCAGTGGCCCAAGGACAAAATCAAAACTAAAGCAATGTGACAGCCTGTTTATAACAAGAAAGCCATTCACTTATGAAGAGAACATCTTTGTTTCAGTACTTAAACATACAAGAAATAAGTCATCTTAAAGTGAAGTTACTGACATTTGAGCTCTTATCTTGAAAGGCTAAATTCCAACTGTGTATAAAGGTTCCCAGAGTGTGTAAGTTGAGGAGTCTGTTTGATTTTTGTCTACATTCTTGAGTCTGTCTGAGCATGTTTAACATGAATATGACACAGTGGGTGCACAGGTGCCTAACAGGCTAAATTTAACAACAGCTCAAGATAGGAGTACCAGCTTGTGGGTCTCGGCCTTGGGATGATAACTGCATTATGTATCTCATCCCCCTTTTCAGCAATAGCATGGGAATATATTCTCTTTGAGAAAATAAATCAAAACAGGTATTTTCTGGAGTTCTGAGGAAAAGAATTAGGCAGGAATATAGCTCAGTGGTAAAACACTTACCTAGCATGCAGATGAAACAAAGCTTACATTTGATCCCTGGCAATAAAAAAAAAAAAAAAAACAGAAAGGTTATTATTGATGAAGCGAACTCAAATTATAAAGTGGTAATAACCAACAAAAGACCAACAAACAATATATAAAGGCCAGTGATGATGGTATAAAAAATGCTGGATCAGTACATGCATGCACTGTGATGGTGGATAAGCTGCACATGAGGCTGGAGCAGTACATGCATGCACTGTGGTGGTGGGTAAGCTGCACATGAGGCTGGAGCAGTACACACATGTACTGTGGAGGTGGGTAAGCTGCACGTGAGGCCGTTCACCTGTGTGAGTTAGGCTGCTCAGACTGCAAGCCAGTATTGTTTTCCTTTAGTAGTGATGGACTGAAAAGAAGCCCACTTCTAGGAAGTGAGGTTCAATTGAACTGTGGGTTCAATTCCTAGTGGGATGTTGTTTCAGAATCACATGAGAATGAGAGAAGGTAAAGAACAAAATTAAAAGAAACAAAACCAAGATTGGAAAGTATAACCTCTAAGAAAAAGCTCAAGGAATTAGGATTGTTAGACTCTGAAACAAAAAGCTATTGAGTTCATTTACTAAATCATAAATCATTAGTTGGGATTTTTGCTAAAGGTATCAAAGTAAGAAGCAGTAGTGGCACCCTGATTATCTCTACTGAAGACACCACAGGGAATAAGGTTGCAAAAAAAACTAAAAATGACCGATTCTAAAAACACAGAAAGACATAGAAAAGTAAGACAAATGGGTAGGAGAGGGTTAAGAGAAGGATGTTGGGGTTACTATGATCATAATACATTCTATACACATATGTAATGATCAGAAATAAATGAATGGACAACATGAAATGTTTAAGAGGTTAGAATTTCCTGGGTGGAAGTGATCAAGAAACCTATTTGAAACCTTATTTTTGATGGAATGATATTTGAAATATTAAGGGATAGACCAAATGGCAGTTTAAAGATTCCTTCAAATACATTTTTAAGAATCAATTTGAGACAGAATTATGTATAGAGCACTATCAGTAACTTTTGCATTTCACTCCATAGCTAGAGTTTGGCTCACCAATAATTTGTATATATTTTGAATGGGAAGTGCATGAGTGCAGCGATGAGTGTTCTCTTTAATTTGCAAGCTGTATGAGCATCTGGGAGAATGGGAAGCTTTATAGGATATTTAAGATTTATTGCAAATATAAAATATCAGCATTTGGATATAGTAACTTAAGAGAGAGTCCAAGAGATTGGATACTTTGTGATGTCTGCATGTAGTAAATAGACCCTCCCCCCATTGCTTCTGGAATTGATGCAACAGAGATGTAAGTGGGAGTCTACTGGAGAAGTTCAGTAATGCTGCGTCTGATGCTGTTTTCAGACTTTCCACTGATATTTGTAAAGCTTGAAAAATACAAATTCCACTTGGTTACATTTAATTTCCCACCTTTCCTGCTCTACCTCCCTCCTCCCTGTGCATCCTTCTACCTTCCGTACTGTGAAATGCTACTACCCTGTTACCTCACTGATACGAGTCTTAACTGTTCATTCAGATGGCTTTAAACTTAGTGGTGAATTGTTTGTTTATAGACTGTCATTTTCATTGTTGTTGTGAGAATATTTGAGATGCACTATATGAAGTAACTTCAGTGTCTTTCAAAGCCCATTTCTGGTTGCTGGTCACCACTAGATGGCGACACTGTGGGCTTTTACAATGAATTTGTTTTCTGAATTTGTTCTAGAAACTGATGAGGAAACAGATATACCAACCAAAGTAATGAGCTGATCAAGGATTTTATTGGGAGTTCTCTGTGCTCTGGGCAGGAAGAGTACAAAAATTTGAGGAAATATTTTTCACATTGTCCCTCAAAGAATTTTACCATAAGCTGAAAGAAGTTGAAGAGAGCTGGTTGTGATAACTCATATGTATAATCTCAGCCCTGGAGAGACTAAGGCAGGAGAATTGCTATGAGTTCAAGGTCAGTTTATGCTACATGGAGAGATCTAGACCAAATAAATAAATAAATAAATAAGGATGGCGCATTGTCTGCCTCTTCACAAAGCATTGGTTTAGTACCAGTCAGAAACAAAATCAGTATTATTTTTAACTATTCAAAAAATAAGAATCTGTACATTTAATTAAGAGGCCAAGACAAGAACAAAGTGACCAGAGTTTGCTTTCTAAATTTTCTATCAACAGAACCCTAAAGTAGAAGAATGTAAACAGGATGGGGAATTGGGCCTTGAGAGCAAAACCCAAAGAAGCCACACACTGACATGAGAGCCCATGGGAGAGCCTCTAAGTCACAAGTAAATTCTCTACAGTAAACTGTAAAGATGAGCTTCAGTCATGAGAAGAGAAGCATGGGGCGTTGGGGATGTTGCTCAGTGGAGAGTGCTTGCCTGACATGTCAAAGGTTCTAGGTACAACATCCCCAGAACCATTAGAAAATAAAAATAAAAGGAAACTATCAGAAAGGAACACAAGTTTATTATGTAACTCCTAAATTCTCAGCCCCACCCCACCCCCACCTGCAATTGCTGCTTTTTCCTGGAAGAACACACAATGATCTTATAATAAATACGCATTCTAGGATATTCTCTGCCTTCCTAACCTATACTTCCAAAGTTTTAATGCCAGATTAATTGGCCTGCAATATATGTTACCCTTGAGCCTTATAATATTGTCTGATGTATAAGGCAATTTATTTTGTTTAATTCACAGATACTCCTTAACCCATCTCTCAGCTGCCTAAGAGCAAAGATCATGGTTTATTGTTTTTAATATCTTTTGCTTATTCAGCATCTCTTGTTATACAGTATTGAACTGGTGGTAATAGTAAAGGGAAAAGCTTAAAAGATAATAAAACAAAATTTCCAGTTCAATTTTAAAAATAGCATTACTGAAATATCCGGTAAGCAGTGTTTACTAAGCATGTACACCCTTAAATACTCATTGTCTTAGGGATTCTATTGCTGTGATAAACACCATGACCAAAAGCAACTTGGGAAGAAAGGGGTTTATTTCATTTTAGAGATTATAGTCCATCACTGAGGGAAGTCAGGGCAGGAACTCAGGTCAAGAACCCGGAGGCTGAAACTGAAGCAGAGGCCAGCCATGGTGGGGTGCTACTTCATGGCTTGTCTGCTTTCTGATAACACCCAGGACCACCAGCCCAGGGCTGGCACTACACACAATGAAATGGACCCTCCTACATCAATCATCAAGAAAATGCCCTACAAGCCAATCTGATTGGGGCATTTTCCCAACTGAGATTTCCGCCTCTAAAAGGACTAGCTTTTGTGTCAAGTTGACATAAACCTATGCAGCACACTGTTTCTTTGAAGAGTACAAAGCATCTTTCAACATGAAGAGTATATGTGTGTGTGTGTGTATGTGTATATATACATGCATACATACATATATGTAATTTTGCTCACAAAAAGGTTTTGACCAGGAAGGCTAAGAATGTATCTTATATGGGTTTAATGTCACTGGTCTAGATGCCATTTTGAACCCAATAGCTCCACCTTCAAAGTGAGTCACATCTGATTTAATAGTGCTTAATGCATTTTGTCAAATATTAGGATTCATTATGTGTGTTATTGGAGTCACTTAGGCACAAAAGAGGGGGGGAGTCTGCATCTGTATATGATGAGACTATATTATAGACTACTATAAGCTCTTGGTGTACATTATTGAATATGAAAAAACAGAATTAAGAATGTAATACTTTTTTAATAGTAGCTCAGAATTGTGCCCTTGTTTTAACAGTTTCTGTCAATATCTCATCTTTCCCTGTAAAGATAACAGGGTATATTGTTAGCCTGTGAGAATTTGCACTTTATGTATTTGTGTGTGGATTTCTGTGGTTTTAACCAAATGAAAAGTTCTCAGTAATAAACAGGTCGCCTCATAGGCATGAGTGTCAATGCACTTTTTATTGTCTCTGTCACTATAGTTCATGAAGTTTGCTGTTCAAACTGAGGTTTTTTAAATGTGGGCATAATTACCCTAGAGTTTGCTTTCAGCCTTAACTCATTTAGCTTTAGCATTCTGTGGATTATTTCTTTGTTGGCTCATTTAGAAGTCCCAGGGGTTGAGAACTCATATTAAAATAATAGCCTGAGGCTGCAAGGGAAACTGATTCAGGGAGACTGGTTTCCCAGTGGGGAGGAGATGAGAGCAGGTGAGGTGGAGAAGACTTCCAGTTGTCCACTCTTCCCATATATGAATGCCTCCCTCTGGTGGACAAAATCTTTAGAATGTGTTTGAGTTTAGGATCCCAAATCCAGTCAGAACATTTCTCTCCATAGTTAGGGAAGCCTTTGGGCAGTTCAGTGACCCACTAAGTACACAGATCCCTTTAAACTGTGCGTGTGCGTGTGCGTCCATGAACATTTCTGGAAGGTCAAAGGAAGTCATTGGATATCCTCTATCGCTCTGTTCTCTTGAGATAATGTCTCACTGAGCCTAGAGCTCATGGTTTGCAGCAACCTTCTCACTACTCTAGAGCCCAGTGAACCTCAGTGATCCCGCTGCCTCCCCCGACCCCAGGGTTGCGGTGCAGGCATTCACGGCAGTTTTTACATGTGTGCTGTGGTTCCATTCAAGTCCTTATGCTCACACTGCAAGCACCCTTAACTTCAGCCATCTCTCCAGCCCAACTTTCATTTTTTTTTTTTAATCTAGTAAATCCTGCCTCCATGGCTACTCATTCTGAATTCCTTTTGCAGACAGGCAAGCTTTCTGAAGTCCTTCAGGGGTTGTTGACTTTTCTTTTTTTCTTTTTCTTTCCTTTTTTAATTTTTATTATTATTTTTTTTTAGACAGAGTTTCTCTGTGTAGCCCCTGGAACTAGCCCTGCAGACCAGCATTTAGGAAGATGAAGTAGAAAGATTGCCATGAATCTGGATGGTAAAGTGAGACCCTGTGTCCAAAAGAAAACAAAACAAAAAACAAAGAAAGACATCTTTAGGTGTTCAATATATTCACCATTTTCTTAAATGTTTCCAATACTCTGTTAAAGCTGCAGATGTAGAACTATTGGACTTGGAAGTCTAACTGTACAAAAAGAAAGGATTTTTTTTTTTTTTCTAAGCCAATAGCAAATGCTTACCAAGGAAAGGGGTTTTATAGTCCATCCCACTAGGGGGCAGAGTAAAAATGTCTCTGGAAAGGCCCTATCTACTTTGAAAGGAAATGTGGCTTGAGGTGTTGTTTTAATAAACTGGCTGTTCAGGTTCAAGAGACGGGTGCATCTGAGCCACCTGCAAGCCCAAAAGGCTGAGTTAGTTCTGACAGTATCCACTTCCTCCTGTAGCGGTTCTTCAACTGGGAATCATGCTAAGAACTTTCTCAACTGACTTTCCTCCATATTGGCTTCTGGGAGCCAGGGTAGAGAGATTAGCGTTTTCTCTTTTATTATAAAGAAAAAAGGAGTCAGTTCCCAGAAAGGCTCCTTGGATATAAAAGAGAAACTAACCCAGAACTGATCATGAGCAACCTAAAGAAATGGGCTGGAGAGGTGGTTCAGCAGTTAAGAGCACTGGCCATTCTTCCAGCTGACCTACAGTTAATTCCCAGCACCCACACAGCAACTCACAGTCACCTGTAAGTCCAGTTGCAGGGGATCTAAAGCCTCTCCGGGCACTGAGTATGCATGTAGTGCATAGACATACATTGCAGGCAAAAATACCCATTCACGTTAAAATAATAAAATTTCTGGTCCCAGAGATATGGCGCCAGCCATTCTTTCAGAGGATCTGAGATCAATTCCCACACCCACATAGCAAATTTCAATGTAAACTTCCAGGGGATCTATGCCCTCTTCTGGCCTCCAAGGGCACCAGGTACCTGTGTGGTAGACAGACAGACATGCAGACAGAACACCCATACACACGTAATAAAATATAAATAATGCAATGGAAAGAACATGGAAGTAAGCCTTGAAGACTCTGCCCATGTTCAGGCTTTGTTTTCCTGCCACTGAGCCCTTTTATCTCAACTGCAAAGTACAATACATATTTCATAGTGCTTCATTGTTAACTTCTTAGATTTATTTTTTTCTACTTTATGTGTGTATAAATGCTTTGCATACATGTGTGTGCACTGCAAAGGTGCCTGGTACCCACAGAGGCTAGAAAAGGGCATCAGACCCTCTGGAACTGGGCTTACACATTGGTTGTGAGCTGCCAAGTGGATAATAGAAATCAAAGCCAGGCCCTCTGTAAGAGCTACAAGTGCTCTTAATGGCTGAGCCATCTCTCCAGCCCAGTGATGGTTAGAGTCACCATGGAAACAAAACTCATAGATACGTAAGGGATTATCTAGATTAGGATAAATGAATCAGGAAGACCCATCTTAACTCTGGATGGTACCATCCCATGGGTTGTAGTTCTGGACTAAATTAAAAGAAGAAAGGGAGCTGAGCCCAAGCAGTGGATGATGGAAGTATGGGAGACTGGCCATGATGGACTGTGTGTATTCCCTGAAACTGTAAGCCAAACCTTCCTTTCCTAAATTGCTTTGTCATGTATTTTTGTTACACTAAATGAAACAGTTAACTAATATATACTCCATGGATTCATTGTCAGAAAAAAATGGAGATAAGTATTTGTCTTAGTCAGGGTTTCTGTTCCTGCACAAAACATCTTGACCAAGAAGCAAGTTGGGGAGGAAAGGGTTTATTCAGCTTACACTTCCACACTGTTGTTTATCACCAAAGGATGCAGGACTAAAATTCAAGCAGGTAAGGAAACAGGAGCTGATGCAGAAGCCATGGAGGGATGTTCTTTATTGGCTTGCTTCCCCTGGCTTGCTCAGCCTGCTTTCTTATAGAATCCAAGACTGCCAGCCCAGAGATAGTCCCACCCACAAGGGGCCCTTCCCCCTTGATCACTAATTGAGAAAATGCCCCACAGCTGGATCTCATGGAGGCATTTCCCCAACTGAAGCTCCTTTCTCTGTGATAACTCCAGCTTGTGTCAAGTTGACACACAAAACCAGCCAGTACAGTATTATAAAAGGTTTAACGGAAGGATAGGATAGTGACTCTTTAAAGAAGAAAGAGGCACACAGTCAGCTATTGGATGGAACACAGGGCCCCCAATGGAGGAGCTAGAGAAAGTACCCAAGGAACTGAAGGGGTCTGCAACCCTATAGGTAGAACAACAATATGAACTAACCAGTAGCCCCAGAGCTCGTGTCTCTAGCTGTATATGTAGCAGAAGATGGCCTAGTCAGCCATCATTGGGAAGAGAGGCCTCTTGGCCTTGCAAACTTTATATGCCCCAGTACAGGGGAACACCAGGGCCAAGAAGGGGGAGTGGGTGACCGGGGCGGGAGGGTATAGGGGACTTTGGGGATAGCATTTAAAATGTAAATGAAGTAAATACCTAATAAAAATTGGAAAGAAAAGAAGAAGAAGAAGAAGAAGAAGAAGAAGAAGAAGAAGAAGAAGAAGAAGAAGAAGAAGAAGAAGAAGAAGAAGAAGAAGAAGAAGAAGAAAGAAGAAGAAGAAGAAAGAAGAAGAAGAAGAGAGGCGCGGATGGATCATCCTGAATGCTTTTCTACTTTCCTTTTGTGTGCATGCCCCATTAGGCACAGTCCATTAGGCAGTCCTGCCTGCCCAAAGCTTATGACCTAGTAGCAGCAGACAGCTATTTCCCACAAAAAAGCAATACACTATGAGAGTGATAAATTATTCTAATGGAAAAAATATAGGGTGTGTTTCTAATGGAAAATATGGGAACTTTAACTTAGTCTGCAGACAAAATGTCCCCAAGGAGATGACTCAAGGATGAAAAGGAGGTAGTCAGAAATTACTCATGAGTCAGGAAAGAGCCTGACAGGAGCCAGAAATGACAAGACCAAAAGGCAGCACACAGGGAGGGAGGGAGGGAGGGAAGGAGCAGGGGAGGGGCACAGAATGAGCTCAGAGGAATGGCTGTTTTTGAAGATGCTGTTCCATTTTTCTGCCTTCGTACTTATTTGAAAATCTTGATATTTTCCTCAATCCTTTTATTGTTTTTTTTTCTAAAAAAATATATATATAACATTTCCCAAAAGCTAAAAATGTTTTTCATTTTTTGACCTTCAAAAATAGAGGTTTACAACATAAAGTCCAAACAAGAAACCACAGCAGATTGCTAACACCAAAAGAACTTGAGACCTAAGAATGTTCAAAAACATTTTCCCTAATAAAGGAATTCAAAAGAATTTTGATGCTGTAGGATATTCTTTTAGGAAAGATTAAACGTATATTTTACCCTGTTTTGCCCACAGTGTGCAGCTATAAAAACCTGGAGAAAATGCATAAGGCAAGAGCATTTGAGGACTCTGAGCTCCTAATACTTGTATCCAGTTCTAGCAAATAAATGGCAGGGTGGAAGCCCTAGGGGTCAGGGGACACAAGGAACTGGCAAGTGTCAGGCCACAGTGGGGAAGGCCTCAAGAGTGAAATTCTGTAATTCCTGGGCCCAATGTTAATCAGTATGTTGTGGATTTGATGCTTAAGAGCAGGGCATAGGCTTGAGTACTGAGATGCAGGTTACACCACTGTCCACATCCCAAACTGCCCAATAATGTGCACAACCTGGATGCATCTGAATGTCACTGCAGCTGAAGTAGTGTTGGTGTTGCAGCTGCAGAGGGAAGTCACATGGGACCTGAGACCACCTGGAACAGTGGCGTGCCAGAGAGAAAGTAAAGAAGATCCAGACATGTAGGACATAAAATTCCAACTGTCTAGTGTTCAATCCAAGAATTCTTAGCATACAAATTGTAAAGAAAATCTCAATTAACATAAAAAGGAAATAAAAGAGAAAAACAAAACAGAAAAGGCAACCAGTAAATGTTGATGAAGACAAAGAATTCTTAGCATACAAATTGTAAAGAAAATCTCAATTAGCATAAAAAGGAAATAAAAGAGAAAAACAAAACAGAAAAGGCAACCAGTAAATGTTGATGAAGACAAAGCACAAATGTTGAAGTTGTTGAAAACAATGTTAGAAGATGCTCTAGGAAGCCTGGGTGAGCATGCTTGAAAAGAAGAGAAAGCTGAGAAAGACAGAAGACAAGAGGACAAACCAAATAGAAACGCTAGGACTGATTGCAGAATCGAGATGACAGAGGAGTTGGTGTATTTAAACACAGATTCACAGAAAGTATGTAATGTGAATGAGAGGAAAATCTATTTACAAAATAACCTGAGCCTCAGAAACCTGATAGGAAGTACCAAATTTCTATATTCAAGAAATTTAAGACAATTCAGGAAAAAAAAAAATGTAGGATCAGTTCCCAAATTTGATAAAAGGCACAACTTGCAGAAGCAAGACATTTAAGTGACCTCTAAACAGGACAAACTCAAAGAGTGCAATGCCTAGCATTAAACTGCTGAAAGATAAAAGCAAAGAAAATATGACAAAGAAAGCACTTTGAAACTAGCTAACTAGCTAGAGAGTGACTGGAGGAGCTGGGCATTTCCCACAGAGGACAGAGAACGTTAAGGTACCAGAAGGAAAGCAATGTGAACATGAAATTTTATAGCCAATGAGACAAACCTCAGCAATAAAGCAATCCCAGAGGAAAGAACATTAAGAGACTCCATTGCCTTATGGCCTGCTCTAAAACAGTTGCTATGGAGATCGAATCAAGAACCAAAACATCTCCCAAAAGAAAGTTTAGAATTAACTGACTTTAATGGTGAATTCTTCAAGCTACTCAAAGAAGAACAAATTTCAATCCTTTCCAGATTCTTCTAAACTGCAAGAGAGGAGGGAACACTTCCTACTGTGATCTCTGAAACTAGTTTTACATTGATATGAAGACCAGATGAGAATAATTTAAGAAAACTATAGGCTATCTTCTTTTAAAGATATAAAATGTTACAACAAAATATCAACAAACAAAATCCAGCAACATGTTAACTGAGTGTGCATTGTGACCTAAGAGGATTTACATTAGGCATTTAAGGTTGGTTTAGCATACAATAATTTATGCAACACTTTATATCAAGAAAGTAAACACACCACACAATCATCTTAGTTGGACGCCTTGGAGCTGAAGTTGCAGGTGATTGTGAGCCTCCTGACATGGACATGGGTGGGGAAACAGCTCAGGCCTTCAGTAAGAGCAATGTGTATGCACTCTTAGCTGCTGGCCTTCTCACCCGCCCAAGTTTCCTACTGCTTAGACAAATTATCACAAACTCTGGGGCTTATAATAACCCAGATTTGCCTCAGAATTCAGAAGTCTGAAACGATGTATTAGACTTTATCGCCATTGTGGCCAGGTATCTGACAGACACAATGTAAGGGAGAAAGGATTCTTCGGCTCCTGGAGTCCACCATAAAAAAGGAGGTGTGATGGCAAGTCCTGCTCCATGTGGTGGCTAGCATATGTGGCTGGTGCTAACATCCAGCAGACAGAAGCCTGATGGCTCTGGCCAGAAGTGAAGCCTTAGCGAACCTAGTGGAATATGTAAGCCCTACTTCCCCAAAGCTCCATAGCTTGTTTTTTTTTACCAAGTATTCAAGAGGATGAACCTATGAGGTTCATTTCACAGTCAAACTGTAAAGAATAGGTGCCAGTGCACTAAAATTAAGGTATTGGCAGATATCTGTTCTTCCTGCAGACTAGGAAAGATCTGTCCTCTAGCCTCCTCAATCTTCTAGAAGCTGCCTACAGCCTGTTACTCACAGACCATTTATCCACTTTCAAAGTCGCAACACAGCATCATCAAGTCTATCTGACTTTGCTGTTATTGCCCTGTATCTTTCTTTGCCTTTTTAAAAGGACCTTGGCAATTGTGCTGAGCCCACCAGGATAATCCAGGATGGCCTAAAGTCAAGATACTGTTAGAACTATACACATTGATTCTGTGAAGCTCTCTCCCCTTCAAAGCATGCCAGAGGGAGTCCCTCTTTGGGAGCAGGGTCCTCACCCATTGCACACAGCCTGTGGTTGCCCATGACGTGGTGGTATCCATTTCCATTTCCCTTTATGAACAGTGGTCTGCATCTGCACCTACTATAGCACAGATGGTACTGAACACTTAAATGAATGAGTAATTGAATAAACGTTGCTGGGCAAAGGGATAGCAGGGTGAAAAAAACAAGCAGCCTAGTAGAATATAATGATGATACTTTTGTGTGACTATGTAGTGACTCGATCCTAGAATTTCAGCTTCTGTAAATCCTAACCATCTAAGATCACCTGAGTTCCTGTCCTCTGTGAAAACTTTACCCCTCTGCCCAGCCACCTGCACTTCTGTCACCATGCTGTCTCTGTCACCCTTTGGAGTTCCCCTCATAATCCAGAGGTTTTTGTGTTCTCCCCTGTCCCACATGAGGAATTTGGATGGTGGTTCAGCATGGCCGTAACTAGAGAAATCACTGCTCACCCGCTCTACCTCAGTTTCCCCAAGTGTGACAGGCACCGTGGAATCAGTGTGGAGTTAGCAGCGGGCCAGGCACTAAAGTATTCGGTGTTGAGGGGACGGAGGCGGCCAAGGGCGGGCGACGCAAGGCTGCGGGCGGGAGCGGGCGGGCGGGCGGGCCGAGGCGGCGCCGGGCGGGAGCGCGGAGGGACGCGCGACCCCGCGATGGGCCCAGGGGCGCGGCTGGCGGCGCTGCTGGCGCTGCTGGCGCTCGGGGGAGACCCCGCGGCGGCCACCGGGCGGGAGGACACGTTCTCCGCGCTGACCAGCGTGGCGCGCGCCCTGGCGCCCGAGCGCAGGCTGCTGGGGACACTGAGGCGCTACCTGCGCGGCGAGGAGGCGCGGCTGCGCGACCTGACCAGGTGAGGGCGTCTCCAGGGAGCCTGGATGCTCAGCGGCTCAGGGTGAGGAGTAGCTGAGGCCCAAAGTGACTTCCAGACCCAACTGTCATAGGGTGGGGACTCTGAAATACTTTGAAGGGGGATGAGGAGTTCTGTGTCAAGCCCTGTCTATCTATATGTCTGTCTGTCTGTCTCTGTATGTCTGTCTGTCTGTCTCTGTGTCTCTTTCTGTCTCCTTGTTCTGGTCTCTGTCTCCGTGTGTATGTGTGTTTGTCTGTCTCTCTGTCTGTCTCTCTGTCTCTTTCTGTTTCTCTGTCTCTCTGTCTCTGTCTCTGTCTCTGTCTCTGTCTCTGTCTCTCTCTCTCTCTCTCTCTCTCTCTCTCACACACACACACACACACACACACACGGGTGTGACACACACCTCCCATCCATCTTCACATGTCCAAGTTGGTACACTGTGAAAAAGTGTAGGTAGCATGGAGATTCTAGAGCCCAGTTAGATCTCACAAATGCTGTGGCAAGCAGCAAATGACCTTGAACTTCTTGTCTAGTTACTGCTGACACAGTAGAATGGTGCAGTGACCATTACAGCTCTTATTTCTTTTCCATGGGTAAAAGTTCTCTGAATGTAAGTAGTAGCTGAGAGGGTCGTATGTATGTGAAAATGTCTGACTCCAAGAAAACACTGTGAAAAGCTATTTCACACTGGGTCATACTGGGGCTAGCGTGCACAAACACACAGCCAACATTATTTTTTATGCAGTCAGCGAAGTAGAGTTAGATCCTGAAAGGTAAACTATTGTAAAGCATGGGACTTAGGGCACTAATCAGTGTCCGAGATGAAAAAGGAATGCTTGCATATGATATCAATATGTCTTGTGCCTTCTTTGCTTTGGACATTGAGAAGCCCACAGACTATAAGACACAGTTGTTTCCACATAAATCCAATTGATCTTACAAACTTGTCTAGACAGAGCAGAAGCACACCATTTGATTTCCAGCTAAACTTCAAATCCATCCCCATGCCAACCCACCCTGCTCCACTCCCACAAATGTTTATAAGAAATGATCATGAAGGACAGCCAGTTTCGTAAGGGTTGGCTTAATCCCGCAGTCTGCTCTTCAAAATAGCCATCGGTGGCAACTGATGGCTTATATTTGGACATGCATTTGTTTGAGTTGCAGGATCAAATTGGTTTGTTAAAAAAACTGCAGATTACATTCTTACACTAAGAAACACAGGCTGTAAGCAGGAGACAAGTTTAGGAAAAGCTAATAAAAGAGACCCGTCTATACTAAAAAAGAAGAAGGAGGAGGAAGAGGGGGAGGAGGAGAAAAGAGAGGAGGAAGAGGAATAAGAAGAGGTGGAAGAGGAGGAAAAGGAGAAAGCTAATACAGGGGGGAAAAAGTGTGTGGAACACTGTGGGTACCGAGTGGCTCGGAGTCTAGAATCAGGAGCTCGACAGATCTCTGAGTTCTTAACCCTGACCGTGTTATATCTTTAAGCTTTAGTTTCCTAATTTATACAATGATGCTTTAATGGTTATTCCCATAGGGTTCTTGCAACAATTGTGTCCCAGGTAAAGTTATTTATCATTGAGCTTAACATGTAATTAGTTGCTGAAAAAAAAAATGTTACCGCCTTATGACTCTCTTATGGCTATTTCAAGGCTGGCTGATGAAATAGTCTCAGTGCTATAGGGAGGCTGAGGCAGGAAGACCGCTGTGGACCGAGCAACACCAGAGCGGAGCACCGCGGCTCGGTGACCAAGAATTAACCCTGCATTAACCCTGCCAATGGAAGCACTAGCTGGGAGTCTAAAAGGTTAAAAAGGGAATCTAAAAAAATCCCAGCTTCGTTTCTCAGATGACTATGAACATTTAATCTCATCAAACTCAATCTGATGTTCTAGAGGCCGTGATCCTGTTCCCTGGTCATGCTCGAAAGCCCAAGTGGAGTGTTTGCTTTTAAAAAATGAAAATTTGGGCAGTTTCGGCTCACTTTTCTATAGTTTCATTTTGTTGATTTTATATAGGTTGGGATGTTATTTCTCATGCCCTCGTTTTATATGCTTTGAGTTTCTAAATCAGGAAACGAAGTGGCTTTGGCTGCTGAAACTGCTCCTAGCCGCTAACTGATAGAAAGTATGCTGGTGAGAGCCCCCATCACTGCGTACTAGTAGAGCACACAGTCTGCACTGGGAGGGGGGGTGTTGGTGCCATTTAAGAAACACGAAGAGTGAGAGAGTGGGGTGATTTCTGGGCTCAGAATGAAGCATTCAGAACGTCTCAGAAGAGTGACGACAAAGCCATCTCTCACTTTCAAAGGAGACATGTCGAATTGACATAGCACATGGCTTGCGGTTGAATAACCTCCCCAGGAAGCTAACTGCTGGGGTTGGGTTGCAAATTTTATGTGCAGATTCTTGAAGGAAAGGATCTGATTTTGCACTCTCAGCAGCATTTGTTAAAGCAAAAAGGCATTTAGGAAAGCCTGAGGTTGGCCTTCAGCGTCCTGTAACTCGGTCTCTGTTTGCTCAGAGGCTGGGCATACAGCCAAGTTTGCATTCCTAGCCAGCCTCGGGTAGCAGTCTATAGATTTCCCCTGCTTTCTTTCCTGTGCGAGAGAAAAAAAAAATAGTCATATTTGAACACTGCATTGCTTGATTGCTGCAGTCAAGAGCAAACCCCTGGTCTGATACAAAGCGGGGTCCAAGGAAGACGCGGTGTAGACAGGGCTTTTGGTTTGATGATTGACTTGGACTGATACTCAGCCCCATGCCTCACTGCTCTCCCTTTGTGCCTCTGCTTGTTCGGATGCCTTTTAAACATGTGTCCTTGCCCTAGCAAGGGTCTGTGGGAAAGGTGAGGGGAAAAACTAGAGTAGAAAACAAAAGGACCCAAAGAGGTGCAGAGTGGACCAGCCTTTCACCTCACAGAGTAGAGCTCCTTGGTGGCTGGCTCAGAATTCACCTTGTGCTCCTCCCAGCTCCTCCCAGCTCCTCCCAGCTCCTCTCCATCCAACTGCCTTGTAAAGCTCACTGTGCTCAGACTCAGTTGTTCCTGGACACTTCACGTTTTTTAAGCTGCACTTGGCTTGGGGCTCCGCTTGGACATTTTTTCCTGTCTAGCAGCTCGCTAAGTGGTTCCACATGGAGCCCAGGCAGGAAATAACGGGCAGTAAACCGCTCTCCACGCTCCGCAGGCTGTTTGGATTCGAAATCCCAGAGGAACAGCTCAAAGCATATAAAATGAGGGCATTAGAAATAATGTCTTTGGGATCGGAGTCACCATTGGGACTTGAGAGCCTCACTCTTCAGAATTCTCAGGTGACTCTGCACCTCTCCCTCCATTCCTCTGTCGCACACCATTCTATCTGCAAGCCCCCCCCCCCCGCTTCCCCAAAAGACTCAGGAGCTCTAGTGCTCATTCATATGGCCTAGCTCCATCGGCTGATATTATATTGATTTTGACATTAATTTTTGGATAAAGTTCTTAGAGCAGCACCTCTCAACCTTCCTAATGCTTGTGACCTCATGTTCCTCATGTTGTGCTGACCCTCAAATTATTTTTGTTGCTATTTCATAGCAGTAATTTTGCTACTGTTATAAATCATAGGATAAATATCTATGATTCCAATGGTCATTTGACCCTCAAAGGGACCACAACCCATGCTTTGAGAACTACTGTCTCAGAGGACAAGAGGTACTGGTTACCTGTCATGTTTAACATGATTGACAAATTTCATTAATACAAATTCCATCACTGTGTTAGACATATAGCACAGTCTATACGCACAGTATAGCAGGAGAGGAGGCGGCATCTTTTGCCTACATGAGCGCTTGCAGAACACCCAGGAAGAAACCCATTAGAAAGATGGTCATTCCAGGTGCCACCACTTTGCTTTTCCTGTCACAGCACTGGAAGAATGGAAGTGAGCTGGACACCTCCCTCTCTGTTCCTGCTATGATTACCTCCAGTGTCTGAACTGATTCCTAGACTGCTCCCTTGAACCCATCCCATTCTCTTCCCTAGAGTCACTATGATGACTTATAATCTTCTTCATTAGCATGTCTCATGTTGACATGCTGAAGTGACCTCCTCCTCCGTCTTTCTGTCTCAGTTGCTTCCATTTCTCAATCTTCCTTCCCCACCCTCTCACAAACTCATTCATGTAAACAAGTCCTAACAATTCCACTCTCACTTGCCCTGGCCAAATTAACCACGCCTTGCTGCTTTCTAGGTTAGTCTAGTGCTGCATCTACAACTAACTGTGTCTCACTCACCCACTGGACTGTGAGTCCCTGGAACCAATCTCATTGTCTTATTCAAGGTTTGGCCCCTAGCATTTAGAAGAATTTATTCCATTCATTATTTCGTAGAGACACGTATGGAAGCTGGGTCTGATTATCACAGGGCTTTAACTTGGAAGGCTAAGTCAGGCGAATCACAAGTTCAAGACCTGCATGGGCTACCAAGTGAGTTCATGGTCATCCTGGGCAAATTGGTGCTGTCCTATCTCAAAATTAAAAGAGACCTAATGATGTACCGCAGGGGTAAAGTGCTTGCCTCGTGTACAGAGTCTGAGGTGAAATCCCCAGGAGCGTGCACACGCACACAAAAGAGGACTGGGCTTAGAGACTACGGTGATCTGAATGGGAATAACCCTCGCAGGTTCATAGCTGGGAAGACTTTGTCCCTAGTTGGTGGAACTATTTGGGAAGGATTAGGGGGTGTGGTTGTTACTGGGGGAAGGCCATGAGGTTTCAAAAGCCGCTTACTATTCCCAGTGTGTTCTTTCTGCTCCATGCTTGTGGATCCAGATGTGAGCTTTCAGCTGTTCTTCTGCCATGCCATTGCTCTGCCACCGTGACCTCTAACCCTCTGAAACTGTAAAGCCAACTGAATAGTTTCTTTAATAAGTTGCCTTGAAGGTACAAAGTGATGAGAACAAGTTCTTTTGGGAATTTTTTTGGTGGGGGAGGGGCTTGAGGGGTTCAAGACAGAGGTTCTTTGTATAGCCTTGGCTGTCCTGAAACTTACTCTGCAGACCAGGCTGGCCTTGAACCCAGGGATCCACCTGCCTTGCTTCCAGAGTCCTGGGATTAAAGGCATGTGCCACCACTGCCCAACTTGGTCCATAAACTCAGTGTGCAATGGGCTTCATCTTTCCTTTGTATCCCAGGACCTAGCATAGAGTCAGGCATCTCAAAAGTGATGACTATATTAATTCACTGAAGAAGTAGTTATATGTCAAATGTTTGCATCTTTGTACACACTGATTCCCATTAGTTCATAACCCACTCCTTCCCTTCCCTTCTTTGTTCATTTCCATGGGAACCATGGCAACATCAAACCAGAACCCAGGCTTCTGAATGGAGTGGCTTTGGTTTCAGTCCGGGCTTTGCTATTTTCTAACAGCACAGCCTCGTTTTGGTTTCCTCCATTGCAAATAGGACAAAAGTAAGCCTACATTAAATGGCCTGGAGAGATGGCTCTGTAATTAATAGCACTTGCTGCTTTCTAGAGGACCCAGGTTTGGTTCCCAGAGCCCACATGGCTCACAACCATGCACAACTCCAATTCTGGAGGGTCCAGTGACCTCTTCTAGCCTCTACCAACACTACACACATGTGGTACATAGATACACAAGCATAAAATAAAAATAAAATAAAATAGAATGCCCAGTACATGGTAAGGATCCAGTAGGTAGCAGTCATCAAAACATTTAAAAAGATCCTTCAAGTAGCAGGTCGGCTACCGCCTCTTCTAACCACCATAGTCTCGTATGTTCCATGTTCTCTTAGCATACCTCACGTTGATTGTTAGTTTTTCCAAAATGCTTCTGAGTTCCTTCCAGACACTAAGTATTGGGTCTAGAGTGATAACAGAAGATTAGAACCTTGTATCTGTCAAGCCCCTGATCTGGAGCATGCCTCACCCTTGTATCTCTAACATGTAGTACAGTGCCAGACACAGTGTGACTGAACAGTCTACATGGACTCATTCAGTGAATAGATGAATGGACCTGCTTATGTGATATTTGTAGCTTCTGAGTTTTTTATTCCTGCCTGGCTCTTTTAGTTGAACTATTTTCATGAGTTTCCAGAGGTTCAACACTTCAGGTTTTTTTGTTTGTTTGTTTTTTGTTTTTTTGGTTTTTCGAGACAGGGTTTCTCTGTGTAGTCCTGGCCGTCCTGGAACTCACTTTGTAGACCAGGCTGGCCTCGAACTCAGAAATCCACCTGCCTCTGCCTCCCGAGTGCTGGGATTAAAGGCATGCGCCACCACGCCTGGCAACACTTTAGTTTTTACACCGTCACCCCCTTCCTAAAAGAGGTGAGGGCTACAGGCAGGCACTGCTGTAGGCAGCTCCTGATTTTAGCAGTTCTCACCACAGCAACCTCCCTGGGCTATATCAGTTGTGTCTAGGTGAGATAATTCTTTCTCGTTTCGTTCAGATTCTATGACAAGGTACTTTCTTTGCATGAGGACTTGAAGATCCCTGTGGTGAATCCTCTACTTGCCTTCACTCTCATCAAACGCCTGCAGTCTGACTGGAGGAATGTGGTACATAGTCTGGAGGCCACTGAGAACATCCGAGGTAATGAGGACGGTTGTGAAATACAGGGAAGCTTCTAGCTTCTGATTTGGTGCTAAGGAGGGAGATTATGTTGAGTTACAATGAAGATTAGCAGAGCAGACAGAAACTACCTGAGCTCCTAAGCTCCTTTGAGTCAACAGAGTTAGTCCTTTTGCTAATAGGCATATGATTTTAGATAACAGGACAACTTCACCTCCATTACCTCACTGGGTCTTCACTACAATCAAGTGAAGAAGTGTACATCCACTCAGTTAAATATGTGTATTTGTGTACTTATGTATGTGCAGAGCATCATGGCCTTCCAGTAGTTTCTGTTTCAAGTTTTTAAATTTGAAAGTTAGAATACTGTAATGTGACCTGTAAAGAAATCACTTTCTAATTCATTCTACCTTGCACTATAAGACGTTGATTAGTTTGGGGCAGTTAAGAAGAAAAGGAGTTACCCTCGCTAAAGGGAAAGATTATAGAGACATGGCGTAGAGCAATACGACCAAGCCATGCACCTAATTTCTCTTTACTTCCTCCATGTCGTTGTTCTGAATGTCCTTCATCCAGATCGTCATAGTAAGCATCTACTCTGAGGGCCCGAGAGATGACTCAGTGGTTAAGAGCACTTGCTGTTTTTCCAAGAGGACCCAATTCAGATCCTAATGCCTGCATCATAACAGATGAAATGCCCATCGCCTGTGTTTGGAGGCAGGGGTCACACTCTTTCTATTTTTACAGCTCTGAAGGATGGCTATGAGAAGGTAGAACAAGACCTTCCCGCCTTTGAGGACCTCGAGGGAGCAGCAAGGGCCCTGATGCGGCTGCAGGATGTGTACATGCTCAACGTGAAGGGCTTGGCTCGAGGCGTCTTCCAGAGGGTCACGGGCTCCTCCATCACCGACCTGTACAGCCCCAGGCAGCTCTTCTCTCTCACAGCGGATGACTGCTTCCAAGTTGGCAAGGTGACATGCCAGGAAGGGCAACTGCTCGATTCTGCATTCTTAGGGATGAACTGTGTCTCAGCTGTCTTTAGGTATTCCCTATGCTTGAGGTAATGACAGGGTAGATCACTGCATTGCAAAGTAAGAGAAGCCAAGTTGAACCCCATCTTTTAGCTTCCCGTGCTCTTGCCACAGGGATATGAAGTCATCATATACGTAGTGCGCAAGAAAAGCTTTTCTTTCCAATGGGGTATTGTGTATCCCGGGCTGGTGTTAAGCTTGCCAGGGTCTTCCTGCCTCTACCTCTCCAGTGCTGGGATTACACCATGCCCATTTCTGCAGTGCTGGAAACCAAACCCAGGGTCTCATGTGTGCTAACTAAGCACTTGAGCAACCCAGATACATCGTTTGCACACAAAATGGTTCGCCAGGCTGATAGACATGGACTAGGCAAAAATCATCATTTTTTTGAAACTCTAACTATAAATCCTACAGTATCTGAACCATGGGTGGAAAGCAGAGGGGAGGGTGAACAGGAAGTTCCAGACGGTGATGTGGAGGTAAGATCACAGAAAGGGTCTACTGAGATGCTCTGGAACCCTTTGCTCTGTTCCCTAAGTGCTTAGAAATATTCAGTTAAGTTAGTGTAAAACAAACAAGGCTGTGCACCTCAATGTTACCTGAGGAAACAGACTTCAGGAATCTCCCATAGGTGTGTTTAGCTGATTTTTGCTCATACTGAGTTGTTTTATAACATACTCTTTGCCAGCCTTACCTTCAAAGGCATGTGGTAATTCTTTTCCTTTAGAAAACACTTACTGCAGGAAAGTGTTACTAGGTTTTTTCCTTCCTACTCCTACCCAATGTTCATTAACCAATCTAAGAATGTGCTTCATGGTCCTAGTTCCAGGCTTGGGGAATCAGTCCCCAAACCTACACAGAGTAAGGTTCTCTGCTTACTGCTTCTCTCTCTCTGTCTCTCTGTCTCTCTGTCTCTCTGTGTCTCTGTCTCTCTCTCTCTGTCTGTCTCTGTCTCTGTCTCTCTCTCTCTCTCCTTCTCTGTCACGAGCATGGCTAGTTTAAGTAGTTGAGTGCACAGTACCAATAAATGCTCATTAATGGAGCCTCTTGGCCATGTATTGAAAACCATAAGCCATGTGCTGAAAATTTAGTAAGCTAACTTCTTGAAAGTCTTACTGCAAATCTTTAATCATTTGAAAGACAATGCATTTCAAATTTATCTGTATTTATTTGAGAGATAATGCATTTCAAATGTAAAGGTAGTACCTAGGACAATATCAAAAGCAGCTTTATCTAACTATCTATCTATCTATCTATCTATCTATCTATCTATCTATCTATCTATCTATCTATCTATCTATCCATCCATCCATCCATCCATCCATCCATCCATCTATCTATCTATCTATCTATCTATCTATCTATCTATCTATCTATCTATCTATCTATCTATCTATCTATCAATCTATCTATCTATCT
>NC_034590.1:71141093-71163531 GCF_900095145.1 Mus pahari
GGTTCCTCTGTATAGTCCTGGCTATCCTGGAACTCACTTTGTAGACCAGGCTGGCCTCGAACTCAGAAATCCGCCTGCCTCTGCTTCCTGAGTGCTGGGATTAAAGGCATGTGTCACCATGCCCGGCTTTTTTTTTTTTTCTTTGAAATTCATTTTCAATTTGGCTATATTAATTACACGTTTTTCCTTCCTCCTACCACCAGGTCACCAGTGTCCTCTCCCTGCAGGACATTATCTTCTGAGGTTGGCTTCCTCACTCTGCAGTTTATACCACAATGCATTTCTGTTGTTATATGCATTAATTGTTCATTTCATTTTTTTTTTGTTTGTTTTTTGAGACAGGGTTTCTCTGTATAGCCCTAGCTGTCCTGGATCTCACTCTGTAGACCAGGCTGGCCTCGAACTCAGAAATCCACCTGCCTCTGCCTCCCGAGTGCTGGGATTAAAGGCATGCGCCACAACGCCCGGCTTATTTCATTTTTTAAAGACATTTTATTTTATGTGTATGAGTGTCTTGCTCGCATATATGTCTGTGTACCATGTGCATACCTAGTGCCTCCAGTGGTCAGAAGATGGTGTCAGAGCCACTGGAATTGAATTATGACACTTGAGAGTAATGGGAATTCAACCCAGGTCCTCTGCAAAAGCAGCCAGCACTCTGAACTGCTGAGCCCTCTCTCTAGCCCAGTACTTCATTTTTAGTGATTTGTTATGTGAATACGCCATAAATGGCTTAGTCTCTTATTGCTATAAGCTCAGACTACCTGCTGTCTGAGCTACTGTGAGGAAGGGATGCTATTAGGAATCTTACTGCATCCTGTGACTGCTTGTGCTCATTTTCTTTCTGTCTCCCTCTGTAGCCCAGGCTGGCCTCAGCCTCCCACATCCTACACAGCTTAAGCGTCTGCTAAGGCGCTTGCTGCTTAGGTTTTCAGCTAAATTTATGCTTCTACCACCTGGCATTTAACATTTTTTCCCTTTGGAAACATGTAAGTGCTTTGTGTGTTTTGTTTAAAATGTCTAAATATTTGTTTTTGAAAGAATTTCAGTTATGTTGATCTACCATATTGTGAGGACTTGAAATTCTCCATGAAAATATCAGATAAATGGTTTGGACCGGGGTATAGCTCCCTAGCATGCATGAAACTCTGGGTTCAATCTCCAGCATCACTTATATACATACACATAAAATACATACATACCAATACATACACACTACATATATCCATATAAATACTACATACACATCACACACATACTATACATGTCCATATAAATACTACATAAACATCACACACATACCACACATATCCATATAAATACTACATACACATCACATACATACCACACATATACATATATATACTACATACACATCACACTTATATATATATACTACATACACATCACACACATACCACACATATTCATATATATGCTACACATATACATATATATATATTATATACACACCACATATATACACTTCCCCTAATGTACATACATATCACATGTATACATATATATACTACATACACACATAAACACACCACACATAACACATATGTATACCACACATACCACAGTATACATATACATACCACACATGTATACTGCACACATACAGTGCCCCCCATTTACATACATACCACACACCATTTATACACACATATACATACCACATACATGTACATATACACACAGCATACACATTTAATTTAACCGGAGAAGTTTAGGTTATCATCAACATCATCATTATTATTATTATTATTATTATTATGCAGTTAAACCTTTTTTACAAATTAGAAATGGGTAGAGAATAAGCAAAACAGAGCCAGCAGGCACTGGCAGGCCAGAGCTGGGAGCTGCTCTATTATTCTGGCTGCAGAGTAGCAGCATCTCCAAGGACTGCCCTGACTGGCAGTTACACCTCAGTGAAGTCATTTGGGAAGACTTTTCCAACTCCGTAACTTTATAATTCCATGTTGCTTCAACGTTGACTTCCAGGAAATTCTCCCCAAAGGTCTGGCATTCTGCTTAACTGTAAGCCGGTGGGAGACAGGAGCTATGTCTGTGACACGCTGCCCTGTTTTCTGGCATTCCATCGTTTAATGAGAACTGACATGCTCAGTTACCACAGCATTCCCACTGCCTGCCACCGTTCCAGCGTTGACTGTGTTGTCCTGGGGGATTGGTTTGTTCACAAGCCTTCACTGACTCAGTACCTTAAGGAGAAGAAGCACCGCATGCACGATCATCAGAAAGTACTGACTAAATGACATGTGTCTCATCCTCACAGAGCTACCACAATGTCCTTCTAAGGACACAGTCACGCCTGCAGAAGGCCAGGTGCATACCCCTCACGTTCACTTTTCTGTTTCCATCTCACTAGACTCCAGAGACTTCTGTGAGCAGAATGATAACTTTGCCATTCTCCCGTCGTAAAGGGCCATTCCTCCCAACCCTGTTCACTGTAATCCTTTTCCTTCTTTGAGAAAGGTCCAGCTCAGATGCCGCTCTGCAAATCTGCTGAGACCTGAAGCCTCTTCCCATCTCCATGCCTGAATGCGTTATGCATTTTTCTTAAAACCTCCGCACCGCTCTGCCCCCTCTTGCACATACTTGAGTTCATCTCTCTCACCTCCTAAAGCATAAACTCCTCCAATGCAGAGCCCTGACTTCTTTCCATAAGCACAATGCCTCATACTATTGTTATCTAACGGATTGTTAGATATCTAGGGTATTGTTAGATAATAGATACTGTATTAGTCAGGGTTCTCTAGAGTCACAGAACTTGCAGATAGTCTCTATATAGTAAAGGAATTTATTGATGACTTACAGTCTGCAGTCCAAATCCCAACAATGGTTCAGTAGTAGCTGTGAATGGAAGTCCAAGGATCTAGCAGTTGCTGAGTCCCACACCNCAAGAAGGCGAAAGAGCGAGAGCCAGACTCCCTTCTTCCAATGTCCTTATATGGTCCCCAGCAGAAGGTGTAGCCCAGATTAAAGGTGTGTGCCACCACACCTTTAATCCCAGATGATCTTGGACTCGGAGATCTCCCTGTCTTCTCAAGATCTCCATACCAAGATCCAGATCAGAAACCTCTATCTCCCAGTCTCCAGATTAGGTNCACTGGTGAGCCTTCCAATTCTGGATTGTAGTTCATTTCAAATATAGTCAAGTTGACAACCAGGAATAGCCACTACAGATACCAAACTGAATAAAAGCAAATTTGAGAGTGGCTAGTCTTCTGGAATTCAAATGCCTCCTACTCTGTGTATTCCGATGATTTCCTTGTCTCTGTCTGAGAACTGAAGCCCAGTTGTGGCTCGTGTTCCCCGCAGGTGGCCTATGACATGGGGGATTACTATCATGCCATTCCGTGGCTGGAGGAAGCTGTCGGTCTCTTCCGGAGATCCTACGGAGAGTGGAAAACAGAGGACGAGGCCAGTCTGGAAGATGCCCTGGATTACTTGGCCTTTGCCTGTTTCCAGGTAGGAGAGCGATGAGGTTCATTGTTAGCACAGTCAGTACAATGTTCTTTACCGCTTTTGGATTTTTTAAATCTTCCTGGAGTGTGTGGGGACCGAGTGTAAGGCTGTTTTGTTTTTTTTTTATTATTATCACCGCACATCGAATGTAAGTAAATCAAGTTTCCAAAAACTCTTAACCTTCCAGAATGCTTACAGAGGTGGGCTTAGAACCCACATCTGAATCTAAGTCTAGAGTGCTAACCAACGCATGAACCACTTCACAATCTTCACATGTCTTGTCACAGACTCTTTTCTACTTGCTAGTGCAGCAGCCCCACAGGTGTTTCACAGGACCACAGTGAATGCAGGACACTCACTGTTGTCTCCATGACTCATGACTCCTCACTGCTAACGGAACATAACGTTGCTATGAAGGGAGAAGCTTGGTTATCCTCTCCCACCTGACACTGAATCCAGCTGAAACGTGGCCATTGTTGGCTGCAGAGGTGACATCTTTATCCCACTGTACCAATCTGTGGGCCTCCTGCCACTCTCTTCTTTCCTAGGTACTGTTGATCTCCTGCCTGCTACATCACACATAGACATCTCTCGCCTAAAATATAGCAACTTCCATCTTTCCCTATGACAACCTCATTTCTCACCAATTGTACAGTCCTCAAGAATAGGTTGGGAAGAAAAAAACACCATCTGGCAGGTTCCATGGAGTTTCCAAAGTTAATGATCCAGGCTGTTCCCTGATGTTAGTTTTTGGAGGACTCTGGGAGTTGAGCCTGGGGTGTGGTAGGCAAGTACTCCACCACAGAACTACACCCCAGCCCCATGCATGCATTTTCTCACTGTCTTCCTGAGAAAAGAGGGAGCCTGTGTGTGATCAAAAATCTTGCTGAAAGAACACATTTATCCTCAGAGCAGTGAACAGTCTGCTCCCTCCATGGTCCTTCTCAGTATGTGGATCTTAGCTACATGCATGGGACATGGGACATGGATTTTAGCTGTGTGCTCCACCTACCTCTCCTGGGAAGTTGCTGATAAAAAGGATTGGCTGTGAGGTTGCAAAGGGCGAGGCATTGTTGAGCTTTAGGAGAGGAAGAAAATAGAACCAGCATAAAGAAAATCCGAATGAGGCGACTAAGGCACTCTGCTCTCAAGATGGGATTACAGACAGTGCCCAGTGGTTAGTTTTGTTTTATTTCCCTGCAAATCTGGTGCCAGTCTTCCCCTCCCTTCCCCTCTTCTCCCCATGTCACATCCAATTTGTCTGATGAAATTCTATCCATCAGACAGGCTCAGCTCAAGAGTCACCGACTTTATTTACCTCCCCTCATCCCACACCTTGCCCTGCGGATGCTCAAGGCATTTTCTATCCTACTTGAAATTTGCACAAGCACCAAAACACAGAAGACTCATCTCTAAATGATTTACACCCCCTACTTCTACAGTACATCTGGTAGACGTCCCTTCACTGTGGACCTTTGACTACCATATAAAATATATTTTTAATAAAAAAAAAATGTAGTAACAATTAAATCAGTTGTTAAGCCACAGACCGTGGGATCACACAGACAAAGTTGAAATTCTGTGAAAATTTGAGCCACTGACTTTATCTGCCTGAGCCTCAATTTCCCTCCCTGTAGAGGTCAGAGAAGACTAAGAGATTGGTGCATGTTTTAAAAGCTACGACTTTACATTAGCATCTGGTGAGTACAGAATACTCTTAGGTTACTGAACCGCTCCTCTGTTAAGTCTAGAACAGAATCATTCTCAGTAATAAAGAATGAGAGCAATCTATAATTCCAACAGCAGCGGAACAGTCACCATCTGTAATGTTGTTTCTAGGTGCAATAAAATGCAGCCATTGCAGTGATTTCTGTGAAGGCCGTGCTGTGATAAAAAGTGTTCCTGGTGCACAAGGAAACAATAGGACCGGAAAAAAATAGGATCGTAGCTATGTAAAAAGTGCATATAGTCAAAAGCGCCTGAGTGGCTGGGCTCAGTGGAGTGATTTTTTTTTTATCCCATTCTTCATATATTTTACAGTGTGATGATTATTGCTTTTATCACTAAAATGAAACGTTAGTATGCTAAAAGTTCAAGGAATTCCATTTCTGTACATTCTGGTCAGCTAGTTATTCTGCAGGGCCCAGACACAGAAGGAAACCTGGTTCTCAGGCTGCATGGCTGCAGGTGGCTGGTCTGTACACATCAGGCAATGTTTGTTTTAGTTTTTCTCTTGCTTCCTTCCCACTAACTGTCTAGACTCTAGGAAGTACCAAGCCTGGAGAACAAGCATAAGCTGTACACACCTGCTAGAATTTTTTTCCCTCTGTCTCCTCCTCCTTCTCTTCCTCCTCTTCCTGTTCTCCCCGCCCCCCTTTTTTCTTTTGTTGGTACTGTGACTTAAACTCAGGGCACACACTAGGCGAGCAGATCACCTCTGAGTTGTGCACCAAGCCTAATCAAGCTTATTCCAATTTCTCTTTCTACCTCTGCTAGTAAGGGCAGTAATAATGTACTGTTAACAAGGAGACTTGATTTGTCACAGGGCTGCAAAAATAAAAAATCAAAAACAAAAACAACCAAAAAATACTCTGCATTCATGCCTTTCTCAGTGAACTTTATTATCTACTATGTTAAGAATATTTTATAGCTTTTAAAACTATTAAGTGATTTAATTAGAGAAAATATCATTTCAGCTGACATTTTCTTTCTTTTCTTTTTCAATAAGGTAGGAAATGTTTCATGTGCCCTCAGCCTCTCCCGAGAGTTCCTTGTCTACAGTAAGTGACACTAAGACAGAGGTGACCCATCTCACCTCTGCTCCTAACCTGTAATTTGTGTGAAGTATAGTTTGAATGTGTGTGTGCATGCATATGTGTGTGCATACATGTGTGTATGTGTGTATGCCTGTGTGTGCATATATGCATGCACGCGCACACGTGTGTGTGTGTGTGTGTGTGTGTGTGTGTGCACATGCCTGTGCATACACATGCAGAGAGCAGAGAAGGTGTCTTCCTTTATTGATATCTTACTTCTTTCTTTCTTTTTTTTTTTTATTTTTACCTTGTGAGTATTTTTATGTGCATGAGTACTTTCTCTGTCTGTATGTTTGTGCACCACTTGTGTGCCTGGTGCCTGGGGAAGTCAGAAGAAGATGCCAGACTCTCTGGAACTAGAGTTGCAGACAGTCCACTAAAAGATGAATCAGAGCTCTTAACCACTGAGCCATCTCTCCAGTCCCTCCACCTTATTTTTAAAGACAAAGTCTTTCACTGAACTTGAAGCTCACTGCTTTGTCTAAGCTGTTTGGCTAGCAAGCTCCTGACCTCCAACAGTCTGCCTGTCTTCACCCCCCAAAAGCTGGGATGTCAAGTGCAGATATAGCTATGTCCAGCCATGTATGTGGGTGCTAAGGATTTGAATTCAGGCTCCTTCGTGTTGACAGCAAGTGTCCTGTGAGCTACCTCCGCAGGGAGGATCATTGAAAGGGGGAAATTCATGAGTTACTTGGGAAAATGTTTAAAAGATGTCGCCCTGCCTCTTCCCAACGTGTTCTTTCAATGAGAACAAGTGCAGGCTAAGAGCCAGTTTCTGCAGAGGCAGTTTGAAGACCCAGGGTTTGGAAGGAAACCCAGGAATGAATCGCATCAATGTGCACTGTGTATGTGAGAAGGGAGGGACTCAGAGGGCCATTCACGTCTTTGACTGTTTACTGAGAGCTATCAGTTCTTGCTCAAAACCAGAGCTCACTTGGCTATGCAGGCATCCTGCCCAGGTCCGGCTTCAGCCTTGTCAGGGAATGCCTTATGTCAACATCAAGGGAGGAGATGCTGCATAGCCCAGTTTGGAGATTTCTGCTTAAAATTTTGGTGATACACGGCTTCCTAGATTTTCCTTTGAGCATTTAGCTACTGAAGTGAGATGCAAAATCACTGATAGTCACCAAGTGTTTAAGGACGTCTTGACAGTTCGTTTTGTCTGTTCACTATGCACATGCCTGGTGCCCATGGAGACCATGGAGAAGAGGGTGTCAGATTGTCTGGAACTTGAGTTTCAGATGATTGTGAACCACCATGTAGGTGTTGGTAATTGAAGCCACATGCCAGGGCTGCCAGTGCTTATAGCCACTGAGCCGTCTCTCCAGCCCCTGGAGTACTTTAAACTGCAATTATTCATAACTTTTACATGAATTTACCTAGTGTGTTCTGCCCTTCACATCTATATCTGGATTCTGTATCCATGGCTTTAACCAACTTTGTATATTAAAAAAAAAAAAAACATGAAAAACAGTGTTGTCAGTAAAGAACAGGTATAGCCTTTCCTCTTGTGGTTGTGCGCTGCCTGATATGGGCACTGGGCACTGAACTATGATCCTCTGAAAGAGTAGGAAGCACTCTTAACCATTGAGCCATCTCTCCAAGCCCCTAGTAGGAATTCTGAAGGATCCTTCAGAATTCTCAACCTGCGGGCCCAACATGAGGAAGTGTATTAAAGGGCCCCGCATTAGGAAGGTTGAGAACTGCTGTTCCCGAGGACCTAGTGGAGCTGAGCATGAAGAGGTTTCCAGTTCTACTGAGAACTGGGAGCTGGGGAGAGTGCCCTGTGGGTAAGAGCACTTGCTACACAAGCGTGAGATCCCGAGTTCGAATCCTCGGCAGTCATGGAAAAGCTGGACATGACCCACACCCGCTGCCTGTAACACCAGAGCGGGACTTGGAAAGGGAAGATGCAGGCGCAGGTGGCTTTCTGGGGCCTGCAGGTCAGACAGCCTAGCTGAAAAAAACAAAACAAAAACAAACAAACAAACCCAAGGAACACCAGGTTCAGTGAGAGAGCGTGTGTCAAAGGAATAAAGTGGACAGCAACTGAGAAAGACACCCAACATCCCCTCTCTGGCCTCTGAAAGCACACACATGGACACACCCCCTGCCACACACACATGCTCACAGGAATATAATCTATAAGGAGAGCAGGTGGGGCCTGTACTGTTGGTGATCGTTGAGCTCCCTTCATTTCTCTTACTTGCCATGTTCTCGTCCAGGTAGTTATTGGACTCTGCTCGGGGAGTCCAGCCCAGTGACTGGCATGGAACATGTTTTGAACATCTTTGAAGTGGACTGTTACTGAGTGGTGGCCACCATGGTCCCTGTCTAATGTTAGCAGCCATCCCTCAGGTCCAGCAGGCCCAGGCCAGTTTTTTTTTTTTTTTTTTTTTTTTTTTTTTTTTTTTTTTTTTTTTTTTTTTTTTCTTGTTTTTTTTATTTTTTTTAAGCCAGATGCTCTTTCAGGGGGAAAAAACACTGACGTGAAATTTAAAATGTGTGTCACCCCTGTGTGACAGGGACGCTTCAGTAGTTTGGTTTTTTTCTTGTTTGTTTTGGGGTGTTGTTGTTGTTGTTGTTGTTGTTGTTGTTTTTATGAGACCAGGTCTCACAATACGGCTCTGGCTGGCCTGGAACTCACAGAGGTCCTCCTGCCTCTGCCTCCTGGAAGTTGTGGTCAAAGGCACGCCAGCTTGCAGGAAGTCTTGAGAGTTCTTCCCCAGGCCAGTGTTTGTTCATCTGTGTTCTTTCCTGTTTGGGTTTCCCCCAGGCCCAGACAATAAGAGGATGGCCAGGAATGTGTTGAAATATGAAAGGCTCTTGGCTGAGAATGGTCACCAGACAGCGGCCGAGACTGCAATTCAGAGGCCCAACGTACCTCACCTGCAGACCAGGGACACCTACGAGGGGCTATGCCAGACCCTGGGCTCCCAGGTGGGATTCCTCAGGGAGAGAGAAAGGGGAGGATTGACTTGAGGGAAAACCTGACGCCTTAATGGTGATACAACTTACCAAACAGCACCCAAATGGCTCCATCGTCTAATAGTCCTAAATCCCGGTTTTTAATGCCATGGTTCCCTTGACCCTTCCTTTCTTACATTAACTCTATTCTTTCCTTCCAGCCTACACACTACCAAATCCCCAGCCTCTACTGCTCCTACGAGACCAATTCCAGCCCCTACCTACTGCTCCAGCCCGCCCGCAAGGAGGTCGTCCACCTACGACCGCTCGTAGCTCTCTACCATGACTTTGTCAGTGACAAGGAAGCTCAGAAAATCCGAGAGCTTGCAGAACCATGGGTGAGCATCCCCAAATACCCTCTGTGTCCCCTCATGTCTGAAGAACAGAGACCTGGCGTAGCAAGACTCCGCAGGAAGTCTTAGTCCAGGGGTTCAAAATGCCAAGCGCTCTGTAAGACCAGTCAGCGGTGGGAAAACATGGATCTACTGGCCTCTGGTGGGAAAGGAATGAGATAAGGTGCCAGGGGACCAAGGAGATGTTTACATCGTGCTGGAAATGTCTTCTTAGGAGTATGGGATGCATAGCTTAGACAGTTGCTGAAATCCAGCCAATACTGTGCTTGAGATTAAAGTGTGTGTATATATATATATATATATATATATATATATATATATATATATATATCAAGGTGATATCAGGAAATACAAAGGAGACTTCTGAAGACATCAACTTTTCCTTAAAATTAATAGAAAAAAAAAACTTGACAGCAACAGGAGTGAAACACTAGTACGTATCTGCAGACAGAGTAGATTATCTGACTCAACTTCATAACTCTGTTCAAAAGGAAACTGAGGCCCAGAAAGGGGAACTGACTGAAGATAAACATGCGCTGGAGTTTAGCGAGTGCTGGTTATCACTCTGTTGTTTTTCCTATCAGGAAGCTTAGGTTAAGTTATGCTTGGTAATCAATGGCTCCTGAGCCTTGGCGACAGCAACAGTTTACCACATTGCGTGTTTGTGTGGGATTGGCTGAAGCTCTGGAACCCGGCCTGGCAGAGTAGCCTCTGTTGGAGTCTGGAGTCTCATGGAAGAGGGAATAAGACAGAAATGGCAATGGTGAATTGGCTTTCAAAGCTTCTATTTGGAAGCAAAAACATCATCGTGATGTTCTAGGACAGATAGACAGAGTTACATGGTGAGACAACTGTCACAAAAAGCCAAAAAGCACCCCCCCCCAAAAAAAAAAGCCTATCTAATCCTTCACATGGGAGCAAGGAACAGCTAGTGACCGAGCTGAGCTGGTGCCAGTGGGAAGGGGTTTGTCTTTGCCTCCCACTTGGAAATGCTGTAAATACTCAGAAAAGATACCCCATCTCACCTCTACAACCCTCTTGTATTTTCTTTAAAGGCGCAATTATTTGGTGCAGAATTATTTATTTCCAGCCAGACATCATGTTCTTAAGTATGCTGTCCGACCAATGGGGATTTAGTCATCCATCAATAGAACATAACTACTTAGACCCTTGACTTTTACAAAGAGGTGAGGAACTTTTCCTCCATGTAAGGCAGTGGTTTTCAACCTGTGAGTCTTGACCCCTTTGGAGGTTCAATAATCCTTTCACAGGGGTTACATATCAGATATTCTGCATATCAAATATTTACATTATGATTCATAACAGTAGCAGAATTACAGTTATGAAGAAACAAAATAATTTTATGGTTGGGGGTCACTACAACATGAGAAACTGTATTAAAGGGTCACAGCATTAGGAAGGTTGGGAACAAGTGGTATAAGGGAAAGACAGTGCTGGGATCAAGTGTGCTGTGTGAGGTGGCCTAAGAGGAAGGTGGGTGGGAGGGGAGCTCTGCAGAGGATAGGCAGGAGCAGGTTTTATTCACTGAAAGGGAATTCTGGGAAGACAAAGCCATATACTACAAGGGCCTGATGGGTGACATGTTCAGAGAACAGAGAGAAGCTTGATGACTGTGGTGCACAAAGGACGGGGCAGAAGATGACCACTGACAGGGATGGACAATGAATAGACACCACTAACAAAGGCCACAGTGGAGAGTTTGGGCTTTATCTCATAGGCCATGGAGGAGCTGGGGGCAAGCTGCTAAACAGAAGAGGGAACGACTGGGCCTGTGATTTTAAGGAAAACCCTGGGAGCAGATTGGGAAAGAGTCTGGCTTGGAGTAAGAAGAGCAACCACGCAGGAGGCCCTTCCTCCAGGCTGCTCTAGGTCGGTCTGTTGTTCGGTTCGCTTTGTCTTTTGAGATGATTAGCTAGGGTGGGGATGGTAACTAGGCATTGCCGGTGGCATCAGCTTCTCAGGAGCCACAGTGGAATCAGACCAGCAGCAGCCTTTTCCTTAGAACAGCTCTGTTGCCATGGCAATGGCCATCCGGAGATGCTCACTGAATCCTTCACAGCAAGGTCATCTATTCGACACGCACAGACCTTGCCACTCTCCCTTTCTGGGCAACCCCTCGCTGGGGTTGTTGATGCCTGCCTGCCTGTGATTATTCCAGGAATAAGCTGAGGACTTGTTGGGGGATGGGGCCCATGGTACCTGAGCCTCCATGGCTCTCTGCCTCCTCCTTCTCCTCCTCCTCCTCCTCCTCCTCCTCCTCCTCCTCCTCATTCTCTTCACTCTTGAGGCCTCCTCCCATCAACCTTCCTCCCCACTACCCCTGCCCATCTGCCTCAAAGGCTCAGTGGAGTCCACGGGCCTTCAGAGTGGCCCCAGCACTGGGTGCAGTTCTGGCCTGCTTTCATGGTTCTCTGGGTGACTGTGCCTTGCAGGGCACTTTTATGGGGCCATATGCACTAAATTGCCCTTTCTCTGAACCCAAAGCTATATAGCACCTAATTTTTCTGCCGTTTATGTATTGGCTGGTATCACTAGACATTTTGTGGGTTAGTGTCCTGTCCTGTCTCCCCAGCCCATTTTAGGCTCATTGCTGCCAGAATCTTAGGATTTTGTCTTGTGGGTGGTGTTACTTGTTCATACACTCATTTGTATGACGCCAGACTGAATTCGAAGGTTTTCTTCGTTAACCTCCTCAGGTGACTTTTTGAGACAGGCTCTCTCATTGAACCTGGAGCTCATCCATCCAGCTAAGCTGGCTAGCCAATGAGTGCCAAGGATCTACCTCCCTAACACTGGGGTTTCAGACTCCCTCCACATCTGGCTCTCATACTGGAATAACTGCTAGAGCTCAAACTCAGGTCCCCCTGCTGGCCCAGCAGACGATTTATCAACTGAGCTCTCTCTCCAGCTCCTTAGTTTTAATACTTGGAGAAAGGTTTGTCCTGTCACCCAAACTGGCCTCAAACAGCCAGGTTCTGGGGTCCTCCCATCTCAGCCTCCTGAGTGCTGAGCCTACAATCGCGTGCCCCCTGCCTGCCCAAACTAATCTTTGAAGATCAGAACTGACTTTCCAAATCTCTTACTTACACTTCTGCTTGAGTGTTGACACCCGGCTGTTGCTGACTCCTTTTTGACAATCCAGCGGCAAGCCTTTTCTATAAATAGGCCTCTCTTTCCAACCTTCTCTCTCTCTCTCTCTCCCTCACTCTCTCTCCCTCACTCTTCCCCCTCCTTCCTTCCTTCTCTTCTTTCTCTCTGGAATGTCTGGAACACTACTCTTGACTTCTTTCAATATGTATGGTTGCAGCATGAATGTAGGCACTGGGAAAGCTTCCAATCCCTGAGAAGGGAGGAGCTGGAGGCCTGTCTATGTCTATCCACAGCAGCCTGTGCCTGCCCATCGCAACACCATCAGTCCACAAGCAGGGGCTTTGTCTGGTTTAATATACACACACATATACATCATATACATCCATCACAGTGCTGAACATCAAAAACAATCAATACTTGCTCTCAAAATGAATGACTTGTCTGTACAGACTAATGACAGATCTGTGAAAGGAACTAGGTACTAAGTAATTCCCTAATGGGGCAGGGCTTTGTTTTTAAACATTGATTTTGCCCTGGAGTAACAGAAGAGGGCATCTCTCCTCTCCTTCTCTCTGAGTGGTTTAGAAAGGACAGGGGGCATCCTAGGATAGCAGGGCGCCAGGGCAAGACGAGCTCTCCAGGGTGCACAGTGCACTGTGCCTATTGATGAGAAATTGAGTCCAGGGAATAGGAACAGGTTTTTCCAAGATCGTCTGCCTGATTTAGCAGCAGAGAAGGCTGCTGTGTTAGAGAAGGGCTCGGCTCTACGCCCTTCACGAAGGGAAAGGTTTCAGTTGTCTGTGGTGCATGAGGGAAAAGATTTTGGTTGTACACATTCATTGTTCCACTTCTGAATCTAACTTCTTAGAAATAAGAAGGAGGCGCCAGCTTCGTTTGCTCAGCTGTCCCTTTAACCGTTCCTGAGCATCTATCTACTCCCTGCCAGGCAGAGCCTGTGCCCCACAGAGGCTGACTCAGAAACCAGAGACAGAAGCAGATATAGCCTCAAGTGCTCATTTCTCTGTCCCTACAACAGTGAGTTTGCAATAAAATATGTAAAATATAAATGCTGCATACAGATGCACTTGGAACAAAATAGAAACAGTTCAATTACCGACCTCAAACCTGTGTTGTTGCTGTTGTTGTTGTTGTTGTTGTTTTCCCATAAGCTGGGCTTATGAAAGCATATGCAGCTCATCAATGAAGCTCTGGAAGGAAGGAAGGAAGGAAGGAAGGAAGGAAGGAAGGAAGGAAGGAAGGAAGGAAGGAAGGAAGGGCTTTGGCTAGGGTTCTTCAAAAGGAGCAGGCTTCCCTTGAGCACACACCCATGTTTCGGGGGGGGGGTGTTCATTTGATTTGAGAAACAGGAAGCATTTGCCCTAGCTCAAGCCTGTGATACAAACTGAGATGAGAAATCGCTCTGTTCCTCCCCAACTCAGTCTTGCATGCACAAAAGGGATTCGGTAGAGACACAATTGTACTGGCTCTTTACATGCAAGAGACGTGTTCCTGCCATGCACAAAATATACTTCAATAACCTGGGCTTGGTGGCGCACGCCTTTAATCCCAGCACTTGGGAGGCAAGGGCGGGTGGATTTCTGAGTTCGAGGCCAGCCTGGTCTACAGAGTGAGTTCCAGGACAGCCAGGGCTGCACAGAGAAACCCTGTCTCGAAAAAAACAAAAACAAACAAACAAACAAAAATACACTTCAATGAGTAAGGAACAGGAGGTTGACATGCTGTAGAGAGAGGTGTGTCTGTGGTCATGATGGGCTGTCCCTTTGCATCAGAACCTGGTCTTTCGGGCTGGAGAGATGGCTCAGCAGTTAAGAGCATTGACTGCTCTTCCTAAAGGTCCTGAGTTCAAATTCCAGCAACCACATGGTGGCCGACAACCATCATAATGAGATCTGACGCCCTCTTCTGGAGTGTCTGAAGACAGCTACAGTGGTACTTACATATAATAAATAAATCTTTAAAAAAAAAAAAAAAGAAGAAGAACCTGGCCTTTCTCTTGTTTTTCCTACCAGCTCCAGAGATCAGTAGTGGCTTCAGGGGAAAAGCAGTTGCAAGTGGAGTACCGCATCAGCAAAAGGTAGGATGGGCCTTGTGGGCAGAAACTCCGGCCTGGGACTGAGGGCACAGCTGACTTCGATGTCAGCAGTAATCTTCCTGGGACTGCTAGAGGGCCTGTAGTCCTGAAATCTGCCCTGAGAGAAATTTCCACGATGTCACACCAGTGACAGGGGACTGCAGTATCATCTGGAGATTAACTGAGAGGTCACTAGGAAAAGGCTTGGAGAAAAACATCTCCAGCTTAAAGCAGAAAACACGCATTGCTGCTGCTTCTCCAGCATGAGTTCCCACACGCGTCTGTAATTTGACTTTACAGTCTTCATCCCCACCTCGTGACTCCTATAGAAAGCATTCCTAGCAACATGCAGGCAAAAGGCAGAAATGGACTCCCTGGGCCCGCTGGCTTCACCAAAGAGCAGGCTCCAGGGTGGGACTCCAGTCCTATCATCCACCGTCCTTCCCCTCCCCTCAGCCATTTCTTTGCACAGTGAGTACAGGGCTGTCCAGAGAGCGTGAGGAGGAGTGTCCTTCATGAGAAAATGGCATTAGCACCCTAGAGAAAGGCTCGACTTCTAGGCTTGGGTCCTTGTCCTCTGGGAGGGGCTGGAGGGATGAGCTTTGGTTCAGATGGTTTGAACTGAATGTGTTTGATCTGCTACATTTAGGGACTGTTCGTGCTACTTCTTGCTGTGAGCAAAATCCTAGCAGGAAACAGCTGAGGAGAGGGGTTGATTTTGGTGACTGTTTGGCGGGGACAAGGCCACCATGATGGCAAAGGCTTGGTGGCTCCACGGTGGCTCCACGGTGGCAGGAATGGGCGGGGGAAACTCTCCCATCTCTATTGGGTGGAGACAGGGGCTGGGATTGGAGGCAGGACTAGGCCATGATCCCCTAGACCCATCCCCAGGTTCTACAACCTCACAAAGCAGGGTCGTTGTCTGGAGACCAAGTGTTCATGCACATGCACTGTGGAAACACTTCCAGCCAGACCATTCGCAGGGACATTCTGCATTAAAAGCTGGTCTCTAAACCATGGCGTATCTGCTTGTCGGTGTGTACACCGCGTACATGCGTTGCCCACAGAAGGCACAGCAAGGCATTTTACTCTCAGAACTAGAGTTACAGGCAGTTGTCAGCTTCCCAAAGTAGATGCTGGGAACTGAACCCAGGTCCTCCACAGGAGCAGCAAGTGTTCTTAACCACTGTGCCATCCTCTCTCTTACCTCTGTGCTTTTCTTCTTTGAAACCAGTGACTCACTTTGTCCTGTGTATCTTTACAAGTCAAGAGTAAGTAGTTTAATCATCTGAGTGTAATGTACATGGAACAAATTACCCCATCAGGGTGTCACAGACTTCACTTAGAGAGCATGGCCTCATTTTTCCAGGGATCTCAATTCTGATTCCAAATTTTCTACTTCGTAAGAGCCCCAATATGACATTCAGGAGCAGAGTTTGAACTGGGCATAGATGGGTCCTGTTTTGTGTGGAGTTGAACCAAAGAACTGGCCCTGCCCTTGGTATTATAGCAGTCAGTAACATACCTTATGAAACATCTCCTTTAGTCTTTCTGTTACAGTCTTCTAAAGTCCTGGAGGTAGATATAATCATCACTCCCATTTATAAAGGAGCACACTGGCTCTGGGAGGGGCTAAAGGTTAAGGACCTGACATCATCATGCAGAGAAGTAACGTTCTTACTGCTTTAGCTTCTTCCCTCCCATCCCTCTGTCTTTTCCTTATCTCCCCCGTCCTTTGGTTAGGTATCAGGGTATCAGGGCCTTGCTGTGTTTCCCTTGTGAACTCCCCTGACCCAGCAGGCTTCACATTAAGTCCTGGCTGCTCCTCCTGCCTCTCTGCTTCCTCTGTTGGAGATGTCTTCCTAGCACAGTGGTTTTAAGGACGAGGTTTTCCCATGTTCCCCTCTGAGTCACAGGCCTGGGTTGTGTGGGCTTTCGCCTGCTCGGCTCAGCAGAGCCACACAGAATGTTAGCTATGAGAGTGAGATCATAGGCCAA
The DNA here is from genome assembly GCF_900095145.1 of Mus pahari. NCBI lineage: Eukaryota > Metazoa > Chordata > Mammalia > Rodentia > Muridae > Mus > Mus pahari. The sequence goes on from NC_034590.1 coordinate 71,157,923, forward strand.
AAAGATCAGGCTGGTCTGACATGAAGGCTGAGTGGGAGGCTAGGCATTCATGGCCCTTCCCTCCCTCCCTCTGGTAACAACCATCATTCATTTCTTCATCCATCCATCCATCATCCATCCATCCGTCCATCCATCCATCCGTCCATCCATCCATCCATCCATCCGTCCATCCATCCGTCCGTCCATCCATCCGTCCGTCCATCCATCCGTCCGTCCATCCATCCGTCCGTCCATCCATTCGTCCGTCCATCCATCCATCCATCCGTCCGTCCGTCCGTCCGTCCGTCCGTCCATCCATCTGTCCATCCGTCCACCCACCCGTCCGTCCATCCGTCCGTCCATCCATCCATCCATCCATCCATCCATCCATCCATCCATCCATCCGTCTATCCATCCATCCATTCACAGACATCATGCAGTACTTCCAACATCAGATCACTTATGTTTCATCCCTTGCTGTGTTTTAGCGCCTGGCTAAAGGACACAGTTGACCCAATGCTGGTGACCCTTGACCACCGCATTGCGGCCCTCACGGGCCTCGACATCCAGCCTCCCTATGCAGAGTACCTCCAGGTGGTGAACTATGGAATCGGAGGGCACTATGAGCCTCACTTTGACCATGCTACGGTAAGGATGGAGTTGATGGTCAGTCTTTTGGGGCAGGGAGCCCATGCGTTTTCCTTGGAAGCAGAGGTCTGGCAGGGCTCTCAGGGAATACTAAGTGAGGTCCTAGAACAAAGGCTTTTGTCTTCAGACTTTCTGACAGCCTTGGCTCCGCTGATTCCTGGATTCAGTTTCTTATTCCTCTTCTCCAGAATTTGTGAGTGGAAGAAGAATGTGGTCTGTGATAAAATCCTGTCTCTCACCTCCCCTGAAGACTGTTCAGTGAAGATTGTCCTCAAATCCCTCTCCTTTCTTTATGATCTCAGACACTCCCCACAATGCCAGTAGCATTTATTTATGTATCATTCATTCATTCATTCATTCATTCCTTTTTATTCTTCTCTCATACATTACATCCCGATTGCTGATTCCCTCCCTCCATTTCTCCTTCCCTCCCCACACCTCCTGTCTCCTCCACCTCCTGTCTCCTCCAGATCCATTCTTCCTCTGTTTCCACTCAAATAATCAAATTATCAAATGATGGAAATATCACAATGAAACCTATGAATACAATTAATATGTATACACCTCTCTCTCTCTCTCTCTCTCTCTCTCTCTCTCTCTCTCTCTCTCTCTCTCTCATGAGAGAGAAGGGAGGTATACAAGTTAAAGAAGGAGGCTAGGCACAAAAGCCTGCATATTTTATTATTCTGATTACATAAATTACTAGAAAAGACAAAACATAGTTTGGGCAACTGTTAAACTTAAGTAGATAGCCAGGTGGAACTTCGTTAAAATAAATTATGGACAAGTTTGGGCGACTGTTAAAATTTGCTAAAATGCAGTGACTAGCATTTACAGTGAGTGGATTTTATGGTATGTAATTTATATTTCTGGTTGTCCCTTGGTTACAGATTGGGTGTGTGCATTGGGTAAATAATTTGGACCACCAAATCTATGATTTGATATTTCTATATAATAATCATCTTTTATAATATATTACATATTTTCTTTATTCTACCAAGAACCTAACATGCAGAACTTCTTGTCTGATTTTTTTTTTACTTGACAAACAAGTTGTTTGATTTGTATAGAAATCACTCGTGCATATCGGGAAACTGAATGTTCAATTAAGCAGCGTGTTGAGTACTTGCCAGCAAAGACAAACACACTCTCCCTGGTGCAGTCCAGGGTCATATGCTGTCCTTGACACCCAGTTTCATCCCTTTCTGTACTAATGGTGAATTACGACACGGCTGTCACTCAGATGGGTCATCTGTTCTATTTCTGTCACAGTCGCCCAGCAGCCCCCTGTACAGGATGAAGTCTGGGAACCGAGTGGCAACGTTTATGATCTATGTGAGTCTCGCTCTGGGAGGACCAGGGCTTCTTACTTAGTGGACAATTAAACTATTTGATTGTATGGATTTTCATAGTGATCTCATATATTGGTTTTATCTGGTACTGAACACTAAAATCTCTAGAAATTCTGTAAACCTCAAGACACATTGCTGGGTGGGGGGTGGGGTGGAGTGTGTCAGTTAGGCATTGAAGAAGGGAACACCAGACAGACGTCCACAGAAAGCTGGCAATGTGAAGATCTAAATATGATGTTCTAGGGATGGGGAAAGCCAGGGGACCATGGGACTTGACCATTACGGGAAGAGGATACGGTTGCTACCCAAAGCCTGGTTGGTACGCAAATCCATAGGCCCTCAGGGAGTCCATAGACCTGCAGGAGAAGGGAAGAGAGAGGAACAGTTTAGACTCTGAGAGGGGAGAAGGGCAAGATGTAAAGTCAGTACCTCTGATGTGCAGTAGAGTCCTCATCCTTAAACAGTGACGTGATCAATCGGCCTCCCCTATAAATCCCTAGCCTGGGACAACAGGATTCAGTCCCAGCCTGAGTCGGCCTGAGCCAACCTTTATTATTAACCTTCAGGCTATGAAGGCTCGCTTTCTCCTCACAAACCTGCCATAACTCCAACCATCTATCTCTTACAAGAGACTTTTAGAAGCAGCCATTTATTGGGGGAGACATATTAACTCTCCTTGGTCTCTTGGATAAGATCAAGTAGAGATGAGGCTGTTGGTGGAAGAGTAAACATGCCCACTACAAAGGCTTTGGACAGCACTCCAAAATGAAGGCCTGGCTTCAGGAAGAACAGATGCCCCCTCTGCACGCTCTCTTCCCCGAGGGCTGGATCAGGTCTCCACAGCACAGCCAGGAAGGGCACTCAGAGGCTGGCATTCAAGATCATCTCTGTGTCAATGATGCCAGAGTGTCTCCCAGTGGCCCAGTTGCACGCCTTCCTGTGGTAAGAGGACGTCACCTGTAAAGTGTCACAGTCAGTATGTAGAAGTGTTTGCCTGGCAAAGGCTGAGGGCCTCGTTCAATCCCCAGAGCCTATGTAAAAACCTAGGCTTGGAGATCAGTGCTGGAGAGACAGACAGGCGGATCCATGGTGCTCAGGGGCCAGTTAGCCGATTCCAATGGGCAAGCTCCAGGTCGAAGAAAGATCTTGGTCTCAAAAAGCAGAGTGGACAGTGTCTGAGAACTAACACCTGAGGTGGCTTTTACACACACACACACACACACACACACACACAGTTTAACACCAAATTATTCCCCAGTGATTTACGGTTACTCTTGCTGTGATGAAACACCAGGGCAGGAGCCTGGAGGCAGGAGCTGATGCAGAGGCCATGGAGGGATGCTGCTTACTGGCTTGCTCCCCATTGCTTGCTCAGCCTGCTTTCTAATAGTACCCAGGATCACCCTCCCAGGGATGGCTCCACCCACCATGGGCTGGGCCCTCCCCCATCAATGACCAGTTAAGAAAATGCCCTGCAGGCTTGCCTACAGCCCCATCTGATGGAGGCATTTTCTTACTCAAGGTTTCCTCTTCTCTGATGACTTTAGCTTGTGTCAAATTGACATAAGACTACTCAGCACACTCAGGTAACCTGGAAGGAATCTGAGTGAGCTCAGGACCATAGTGGGGCCAATAAACAGCTCCTGTGATTCCTTTCCTGATTGAGATCCTTAGAGGGAAATAGATTCAATCGAGAATATTTGAGGGGCAGGTGAGATGGCTCAGCAGTTAAGAGTGGCTACTGCTCTTGAGAGAACCAGAGTTCTGTTCCAGCACCTGCATCAGACAGCACACACCTGCCTGTGGCTCCAGGGTTTTTTGACCGCCAAGGGCACCTGCACACATATGCACACTCAAATACAGACAGGCTTTTATTATGTATATGAATGTTTTGCCTGCATGTACATTTGTGTGTCACATTCACACCTGATGCCCAAGGAGCCTTGAGGAGGAATTTGGATCCCATGGAACTGGAGTACAAACGATTGTGACCTGTCATGTGGGTGCTGGGAACCAAACCTGGTCCCCAGCAAGAACAAGTGCTTCTAACCACTGAGCTAAAAAAAATAAATATTCTTTTTAAAAAATTGAATCTACTTCTTACAGCCCTCTATCAAGATGGTAGCCAGAAGCAAAAATAAGGGGGGGGGGAACCCAAAAAAACCTCATCTTGTGAGAAATCCCACAATTTCACCCGTAGCTGACACAGGGGAGCCCATCTCACAGTCTGTGCAGAAGTGATCTCTAAGTTCATGAACTCTAGACAGAGAAGGACAGTCCACAGCTATCTTAACTCTGTCTTCTTCCTCTTGCATGATAGCTGAGCTCCGTAGAGGCTGGAGGAGCCACGGCTTTTATCTATGGCAACTTCAGTGTGCCTGTGGTTAAGGTAAGCAGGGCCTGGCCCTGGAAGATGGGGTTGAACTGGTGATGCCTGGGGAGACAGATAAAAAAAACAGATCCTTCCTGAATCCCAAGGACAACCTTCCATTCCTGCCACCACATGTTCTGTGGTCTCACTGCTTGTTTTACTTCCATGCCTGTCTTCCTTGTCACTGTGGGTCCCTCAGAGGTAAGAACTCCGAGTCCCCTTCAGATTCTCCAGCAGTAACTAGTTCCCCACAGAGCTAAGGTACTGAGGCTCAAAGCAAGGCCTTGGGCTCCATCTAGTCTACTGGCCATGGTTAAAGGGAGACGTAGGGAATGGATAAGAAACCAGCGCGTGGATAGAGAACATAGGCTATGGGATCAGGACGTGGAGGCTTGAGTCCTGACTTTGCTTCTTAGTTGCATGTTTTCAAGGTCCCGATGATGGAGGACCATGGTGCACTTGCCGCCATTGGTGTGTGTGGATATCTTTTCTACCCTGTGGGTCTTGTTGGGCATCCGTCTGCAATGATCCTATGAGCCTGTGCTCCCCTGGCTTCTAGCACTTAGCACATTGCCCTGTTCTGCTGCCCTTTCCTATCTGCCTCTCTTGAGCTCCCCAAGAGCAGAGCTGGGTGTGGCTTGTCTCCACAAGCCAGGCCAGGAGCAGAGCAAGCCGGGAGGTGAGCAGTGACCCTCACCTGAGTGCTAGGTTTCACCGTCTTCTGTCTTGCAATGCCTGCTTGCTCCAAACTGCACAGAGGGAAAAGAGTTTCCTTATTTGATGGCATAAATTCTGTGTCCTTATTCACATGTCTGCCTAGAGTCTGGGTTTCTGGGCTGACTTCCCCACGCCCCTGGGCTGGGCCGTCTTGTTTTCAGAATGCTGCACTGTTTTGGTGGAACCTGCACAGGAGCGGAGAGGGGGATGGTGACACACTTCATGCTGGCTGTCCTGTGCTGGTGGGAGACAAGTGGGGTAAGGACTGCCTTTGGGGGTGAGAGAATGGGGTGAGGGGGCATAGGAAAGTGAAATGGGAGCAAGTGGAGACTGGCAGAGCCTCACTTCTGATAAAGCCTCATGGTATTGCCCAGGCCCAGGCCCATGGACAGAGTAGAATCAGAGGCCCCAGCAGACTGGAGCCGATGATGAGCAGGCGGCCTGCACCACAGCAAGCGTCTACAAAGGTTTACTGGTCGGGGCAAGAGACTTCCTTTCGGAGAGGAGAGGAGAAGAGGAGAGGAGAGGAGAGGAGAGGAGAG
>NC_034590.1:71163686-71181209 GCF_900095145.1 Mus pahari
GAGAGGAGAGCAGAGGAGAGGAGAGGAGAGGAGAGCAGAGGAGAGCAGAGGAGAGGAGAGGAGAGGAGAGCAGAGGAGAGGAGAGGAGAGGAGGCACCTCCCTCCCTGTGCATCAAGGCAAACATTGCTGCTGCCATTTAGCTCTGACCCAAGAGAGTGGTTAGACAAGAAGCCAGACCAGCAGAGGATGGGTGGACTCGCTCCTGATGGATGGACATGATTATGGTCATGTGTGTCCAAGAGCACCTCACCCTGCAGCTAGAAAGGCGGGTGGGAAGTGGCTGCCATGTTGACTGGGACACCAGGAGAAACAAACCCAGCAGTGGCTTCAATTTCAGTGAGTGACCTGAGTACCACACATGTGGAACCCAGCTCTCCATTAGCAAGATCTGCTGGGACTTCCTGGAGGCCCATATACGTGCTGTGCCAGAGGCAGCAGATCGGGCTCAGTTGGGCAGGACTAGACTAGACAAAGGAACGGCACTTCAGGTCCCACTATAGAAGATGTAACCTTTGGAAAATAAACCCGATGCCCTATTCACTAGCTACGGGATTTAGGCTGTGCTCCCACGCCCTGTGGGCCAGTGCGTGGCCTTGTGGCCATTTCCCTGCTGAGCCCCCTCTCCCTCCCTGATCTCCTCCAGTGGCCAACAAGTGGATACATGAGTATGGGCAGGAATTCCGAAGACCCTGCAGCACCAACCCTGAAGACTGAGACACCGGCAGATGGTAGCTTGTCAGAGAAGCCGGGAGCCAAAGCCATGGGCCGAGGGGAGCGGATCCTCCTGAAGGGAGGCCTCCAGCAGGGCTGCTGCCTGTGAGTCAAGGCTAGGACTTTACCAGGAGCCCCCATCCCCCAAATTTGCATCTGTTTCTACTCCAGCTGTGCGACTTAGAGTCGAATGGACAAGACAAAGAGGCCTAAGAGGTCTCTAGGGAGCTGACTTCCTTAGGAGTAAAAGGATTGAGCTCAGTGTAGAAACTCAGTGTTTAGAATGTGCCTGGGTTTAGTTCACTAACACTGAACACACACCACATACACACACACACATATATACATCCATACACCCACCCACATATACCCATACATGCACACATGCACACACACACACATCCATACACCCACATATACCCATACACAGACACGCATACACACATATACATACACATATATATATATATAAGCACACACACACACACACACACACACACACACACACACACACACTGCAAACAGTATATGAGTTGATCTCTGCTGCTGCCTCAGGAGGAGAGTCTGACCCAGAGGCCCTCCATCCCCATCCCCAGTGGGGATATCAATCACGTGATGACTTTTTTCTAAAGTGGAAAACAATTTTCTTTTTTGTGATGGTTTTTATTGCCATTAAAATGTTTTACAAACACCCCTTCTAACAGTGACTATTCTTCTATGATGTTGAGAGAAAAATCAAAGTAGTGCTGTTGATTAATGTACCTGAGCCCCAGCCCCTACTCCCCGTTTGGTCATCTTGTTCTAGACTTGCTGACATTGTTCCTCAGAGTCCCCCACCTCTAAGGCCTCCCCATTTGCTGTCGCTCCAGGTCCTCAGAGGAGCTTTCATCATTCCACACACAGTCCACACACAGCTTTTCTGATCACCTCCTCCTAACTCTGCTGGATTCACTGTACTTCCTCGCTAAGGCTCCTGTGAACTGAGCAGACTTCAGCCCTTTGTTAACTGGACCACTTGCTCTCCTCCTGGCCCCTGTTCTACTGATGCCTCTGTTAGAGCCACATCTTGATGCAGCTCCACACTTGCCAGGGTGCTTGACCAGGGGCTGGTTTGAAATAGGCAAAAGCAGAAGTTTTACAGGCAAAGCCTGAGGAGTCCTTCCTGCCAAAGGCCAAATGAGCAGCGGTAACGTGGATGGTGGTGTTTGAGTGCTTGTGCCAAGTGGATGCTGGGTTCCTCCCCGGTGATGTGGGTGTGCTTCACTTCTGAAGCCGCCGCCCATGAAGGCTGTGGGCAGTTAGACTCTATTCCTCGCTCTGCTGACCTAACTCCTCACGCTCAGCTTCCCGAGCTTTTTCCCTTCCAGTGAAGACTCTGATGTTCTGATGCCCTGCTTTCTTGGGTGTGTCCTGAATTGATGCTGAGTGTGCAAAGATTCAGGAAGTCTTAGCAAATGACCATCACCTACGCACCCTACCTCCTCTGAAAGAAAGCCACCGTCTACGGTGAGACCACCTACTCTCTGAGCTCAGGCTTTTCAGTTAGCTACTGGTTTAGACTAAGCAAATCATAGCCATGGTGCACTCCGAAAAGCTTACTCTGATGGTTCTAAACCATGGGCCAGTGAGATGGCTCAGCAGGTGGCACACTTTCTGTGCAATTCTGACAACCTTGGCCACCTGCCTCTTAAGAAAGAGGCTGCACTGAGCCTCAAGAGTGATGTCTGTCACCAGGCCCATCTTAGTTACTGTTCTATTGCTGTGCCAAGACACCATGACTAAGGTGACTTACTGAAGAAAGTTTATCTGGGGCTTATAGTTTCAGAGGTGAGTTCATGACCATCACGATGTCAGAAGGCAGGTGTGACACTGCAGCAGTAGCTGAGGGCTCGCGTCTTAAAACTCAACTGTGAGGCAGACAGAGAAACTTAGAATGGCACAAGTCTTTTGAAACCTCAAGTCAGCCCTCAGTGACACACCTCCTTCAACAAGGTCACACCTCTTCATCCTTCCCAAACAGTTCCACCAACTGGGACCAAGTATTCAAACATATAAGCCTGTGGGGGCCGTTTGCATCCAAATAACCACAAGGTCTGTCCTCCGGGCAGTCAGTCTTGCCCATCTCTCGGGTGTGGCTCTGAGTAGTCAGGTGTACACTGGGCTGGGAGTCTGTCCTCTGTGCAGTCAGTCTTGCCCATCTCTCGGGTGTGGCTCTGAGTAGTCAGGTAGGTGTACGCTGGGCTGGGAGTCTGTCCTCCGTGCAGTCAGTCTTGCCCATCTCTCGGGTGTGGCTCTGAGTAGTCGGGTGTACACTGGGCTGGGAGTCTGTCCTCTGTGCAGTCAGTCTTGCCCATCTCTTGGGTGTGGCCCTGAGTAGTCAGGTGTACGCTGGGCTGGGAGTCTGTCCTCCGTGCAGTCAGTCTTGCCCATCTCTCGGGTGTGGCTCTGAGTAGTCAGGTGTACGCTGGGATGGGAGTTGCAGCCTGATCCAGGACGTGCAGCTGTGCAGCCTTAGGCGAATCCCTTCCAGATCAGAGCTGCTCTCTCACCTGTGGGAATCACTGCCAGATTGCCTGCTTTCCTGGTCCTCAGGTGTGGGGTCTTCCTCAGACACCAATAAGTGGTGTCTGTTATTCTACACTTTGGCTCCTCAGTCCTCAGAAGGTGGCATCTCCACTGACCACCAGGAAAACTTGTTTTTATCCCCAGTTAATGGCTCAGGTCACTTACCTTGGGAGATGCCAGCTAGTTGGCTGGTCTCAGACCCCAACGTTCTGTCTGGCTACAGGCTGGGGTTTTCTAGCAAACTGTGGGGAGAGGAAGCTAGCCCAAGGAATAAGGGAGGGTATAACTCACTGAGCCCTGGACCCAGGCTACAGCGCATTAGACTCTGGAAGCTGATGCAGTAGCTCCAAGACTACAAATACATGTACCTACCAGGGAGGAGGGGAGGCCCTGGGCTTCCTCTGCTGCTGTCTGAGATCTCAGTCTCTCTCTCTCTCCTTCTCTCTCTCTCTCTCTCTCTCTCTCTCTCTCTCTCTCTCTCTCTCTCTCCCTCCCTCTCTGTATCTGTGTATTTTGTTTTTTGAGACAAAGTTTCCTTTTGTGGCCCTGGCTGTTCTGATCTCACTGTAAACCAGACTGGCCTCTAACTCACAAAGACCCACCTGCTTCTGCCTCCAGAATGCTGGGATTAAAGGCGTGTGCCACCACCCTCTAGCTATCTTAGGCTCTTAATGCTTAACTTTTTAAATTTAATTTTTAATTTTTGTTTTTATTATTTATGATGTTATTATCTATTTTATTTATTATTTATGTTAGTATGTGTGCATGCATGTGGACGATTGCAGAGGCCACAGAAGGGCATTGAATCCTCTGGAGCTGGAGTTACAGATAGTTACTAGCAGCCATTGCTCTTAGCCCCGGAGCCATTTCTCCAGCCCCGTGTTTTCCCTCTGACTGCCTTGAGTTCCGGATCTCCATTTGTCAGCAGGCCTCCCAATCCAACATAATGGTCTCCCGGCTTCTCTTCCTGAACACAGTTAGCTTGTCTTGTTTACTCCAGTTCCAAAGGACCAACACAATTGCTTTCTCACGTCACTGCGACCCTGTCTCATTTGGTGCATCCTTTTTACCTGGACCACAGATGCCTTTTTCTTTTGAGATTATCATGAAACTACATCATTTCTCCTGCCCCTTTCCTCCTTCCAAACCCCTCTTGCCCTCTTTCAAATCCATGGCCTACTTTTTCATTAGTTGTTGCACATGCATATATGTATATACATGTATATTTCTAACTATAACCTGCTCAGTCTATAGATTACATGTATGCATGTTTTCAGGACTATTTGGATAACCGATTGGTGTGCTCCTCCTGGGGGAGGGACTATTTTTCCCATTCTCAGCATTCCTTAGTTGTCTGTGGTCGTGTAGGGTCAAGGCCTAATGGTCTTCTCTCCCATTTACTTTAACTTGTCTGATTTATGTCATCCCTGTTCAGTTCATGTTTAGGCAGCCATGATGGTGACACCTTACGGGTGTAGCTTCTCATGTTACTAGGAGATACAATCTCATAGCAAACTCCTGGATTCTCTGGCTCTTATAATCCTTCTGTCCTCTCTTCTGCAATGTTCCTTGAGCCCTTTTGAGCCCTTGGGACTGGCTCCACAACTCTGCATTTTGATTGGTTGTGGTTTTCTGTAATGGTCTCTGTTGCAAAGAGAAGTTTGAGGAGTAAGAACTGCACTTTGTGTGGGTATAATGATATATATTAGAAAGTAGTTGGGGATAACTGTTTTAGTAAGATGCTGTTTTAATAAGATGATGTGGCCAGGAAAGACCCCCGAGAAGGACCCCCAGCAGTGGTGGTTGGAGGGTCTCCTCTAAGATCTGTGAATTTCCTAGCCCTGGGTAATTGGCTGCATTCCCAGTTCTGGGCATGCTTTTCCTCTTGTTGAATGTGACTTAAGTCCACTTAGAGAGCTTTTGGATGTCACTACTTAGAGAGCTTTTGTGTCACTACTGCACCCTTAAGGTTATAGTGCCAAGCCTGTGTGGCTCACAGGCATCATAGCTGGGTAGGTTGCTTTGGAAGCTTGTATGACATCTGGTGCCATGAAAGTCAGTCATCAGGGAGGGAGCATTCAGGTCAGTTCCAGCTCAGGGGTCTCCGGGCCTTGGTTCTGAAATGCATGGTATTTGCAGTAACAGACGCTCTAGTGGGCAACCGAAGGCAATGGTAATTCCTGTGTGTTCTGGGAGTCTCTTGGCCAACTCTGACCAACAACTCAAAGAGGGTTTCTCATGCCTGGTGTTGGGGTTTTTGTTAGGTGGTCTATGGCTCTTGGGGGAAATGCTGTCAGTCCAGAAGAGTTCATTTGACTATATATGTATATTTATATAGACTTATGGTTAGGTATATTTGTATTGGTTACAGTTACTATTGCTGTGATAAATCACCACAACCAAGCAACTCGGAGAGAAAAGTGTTTATTCAGTTTGTACTTCCACAGTTTATCATTGAGGGAAGTCCAGACAAGAACTTAAACAGGGCAGGAACCTGGAGGTAGAAGCTGATACAGAGGACATGGAAGGTGCTGCTTACTGGCTTGCTCAGCCAGCTCAGGGGTGACACCACCCACAATGGGCTGAGCCCTCCTCCATCAATCACTAATCAAGAAAATGTTCTACAGACAGATCTTATATGTTTTCTCAATTGAGTTTTCTCCTTTCAGACAACTCTAACTATATAAAACTGATATAAAACTATCCAGCTCAAATTATATGTTTTTTTCTGTTGTTTTTGTTTTTTGGTTTGTACATGGTTAATTCCTTATTATTCTCTTGGATAACCTTACTGTTATTTTAGCCTTCAGCTGTCTTTTACTGATGGACACACCTTAGTCTGGGGTTCGATGACCCTTCTACACAGGTTACTAAAGTGACTTTACTTTGGAGGTGGGGGGAAAGACAATTATCTTGTGCCTGATTTCTTATATGGATGCTGGACTTGGAACTAGAAGGCCTGGATGCTCACCCTGGTTGTGGCTGTGGGCAAGCCATTCCCCGTCTCTGAACTTCAGTCACCTTGCCTTAAATTGGATAGAACGCCTGCACTTGATGGCCACCTCCAATGAAGTTCAACCAACACTTGGTTCATTCTCATCCTCCATTCACCAGGCACAGGTCTCATTTTTCCTTCTGCTCTTCTGGGCTGATGTTCCTCTGAGCAAAACAAATGACATCTTCAGTCCAGCTCTGCTTGCTTGCAAATGATCCTCACAGCTGGGCTTGGTGACTGATGTCCCCCCATGGGAAGAGGTAGGAAGAGTCACTGGACCCTCACCTGGTACCACCGTCCATGCTTGGTGAAGGCTATCCAGGCCAAGTACTTTGGGGTCACCCATGCTCCTGTCGGGAACTCCTCACCCACACTCTGTAAGCTAGCCCAATAAACTCTGTAGTTCCCCTGGGAGAACTTTGGTGGTATTTATATTTTGTCCCTGGGACCTTGTGGAGGTGTGAAAACGGAATAGTCCCACTTCCAAATCACTTCTCCAGGGGTCCTTAGTACTCCTTAGGAGGCAGGATGCTATAGAAACTAGTTGCGTTTGAGCCTGACACTGTCATTTCTGAGACATATAAATTAATGTCTCCATACCCGTAAAATGAGTAGAACAGCGACTACCCTACAGGTTCTTCTGAGGGTTCAATGTCAAGTAAATTTGATGGTGCTCAAAATTGGTAATCATGGCTTTACCTGGTGAATGAAACCACAGTGATCATGCTGCCCCCTGCAGGCAACAGGGTATGCAGCGAAAAGGCAATCCCAAAAGATGGGTTGCAGAAGTCATAGTGCACAGAAGGTGGGCCCTTCTCTTCTCTGCCAGGTGCCTGTGCTCTGTCTGGTCACAGTGAACATCTAATCTTCAGCTTCTCCAGCATGGGTGTACATGAAAATGCAGATCACTTCTGACTCAACGAGAATGGAACAAGGACAAACCTGTATCCAAACTCCAGGTGAGGCCGTCACTAGTGGCTCAGGGACCACTTCTGCCAGTCACAGAACTTGGTCAGCTCACTTAATGGTCCTCCACGCCAGTGGAGCAGGTGCTTACTACAGTGTGCAGACGAGGAGATAGGAACCCTGGGGTTGGGGCTGGTAGCAGGAAATCAGCAAGGGCAAGGTAGTAACTTAGGTAAGAGATGAGATCCAGGTCAGGGAATAGCTGGGGTGGGAAAGAAGGGCATCAAGAAGATGCAGGGAGTGGCAGCAAACTGGGTATGAGGAGAAAGGGAAATTCCAGTTGCAGTCTGGACAACTGACAGCTGCTCGTTCTACCTCATTCTAAGCTGGAACCATGCACTCAAGAACAACTTTCAAGGAGGTCAAAAATGAAGTGGCTTCTGGTTCCCTAGGAGAGACCTGTGGGACAGCTAGGCACATACATCTAGAGCTCAGGAGATGACTTGGGTTGTTGGTTGAGTGTTGGCATAGAAGCCATCAGTAAAGGAAAACACAGGGGCAGACTGTCCCCTTGGCCAGCCGAAGAAATGGGACAGGACTCAAGTTCCATGGCTGTAGTAAAGACATCTGGCCTTCTCAGGATCAGATCCGAGGAAGATACTGATAGGCTGTGGAGAAAGACTTCTCTCCCCTCCCTGATAATCATCTCGTAACACAGCACTATGTCTATCCATCTGCCCCAGAGCTTCATTAGGGATGTTTATAGGAACACAGGTGATGATGTACTTACAGGAGTATGGGCTACTAGCCAGTGGCTACAGACACTGACAGACTATGGAGAAAGGGGCTTCTGGGGTCTTGCAGCAACTAAATCTAATAAACTGTTCCTATCCAGATCAGCAAGTAAGGACAGCTCCTCAGACAAAGGTTGGGAGATATTTATTTTCTTTAAACAAGATCATAAATAACAAAGAAACAAAGTCGGTCCCAGACTCTGGACCGTGCAGCAGGACAGGGGAAGTTGTTGGGTGAAAAAACGGAAGAGGGCTACACGTCACCTAAGACAGTCACAGAAAGATGGGTTTCAGGAGGATGCCCCACCCCGCCCATGGGCAGCAGGGGGTGGCCCCAGTGCTGTGCTTCGACAGCTAGATGAGGGCAAAGACTGGGGATGCTAGTCCATGATGTTTCTACGTAGTGACATGGAAACCACAAGTGGATCAAGAAGCTGTGGGTCTAGAAGAGGCAAGCGGGCACTTGGCACACCTCCAGGAACCAACTATGAGAATGGTTAAATTCAGTCATTAAAAACAATTCCACAGGATTTAGCCTGTGGCTTTGTGCATGGGCTGTGTTTAACCTGGGTTGCTCTGTGGCAGATTAGGGCTCATGAGGCCCTTGGAGCAGCCTGGCCTCAGCCCAGGGCAGGTGCCCAGACATGTGGGAGTGGGACAGTGGGCTCACCCAGATGGGAAGCCATGTGCTTGGACTGGCTGGACCTGGCTTACAGGTTGGTTTCTTGGGATACTTGCTATCCACTCCCTCTCCCTGAATCCTGGTTACTCTGGATCTTCCAGATTTGGGACAGTTAAGACTGGGATAACGGTACCTGACTGGTGTTTTATTTGAAAGGGAAAAATAAGGGCCAGTGTGTGCATTGCCCATCCCATGAGGTAGGGCAGGACCATGCCAAGGACATCTTCAAGGAATGGAGATCCCTGAGCCTGGGGGTACATTGCCAGATGCCAGGAACAGGGCCAGGGAGCAGCTCTGGGGGCTTCATCCTAGGCAAGGCAGGGAGCACAGGAGGGGAGAGGGAGAGCTGTGGACCCCAGACTGCACAGGCCACTGTTGGACAAGGGCACTGGAGAACAATGCTTTCAACAGTACACAGGAAAGGGTTTGTACATCTGGGGATGCCCTCTACAGGAGCCGGTATCACATGGCTGGGCAGGATGGACAGGAGGAGACAGCGGCATCACAGTGGCCTCTGGTGCGATGTATTTACAACAGAGCTCAATGTAGAGGGAGGAGTAGACAGCAGGTCACTAGCAGCCAGGAAACACACTGTCAAGGGTAGAAAGGGGGAACTGTCACAATTTAACCCTAACAAGCTTTTCTCCAGTTTACCCCTTTCTCTAGGGAGCCCTCCCTAATGACCACCAGTGTCCCATCCCCTCACAGCCCCACATGGGGCTAGACAGGGTGCTGCCCTCAGTGAATGGTTCACAACCAAGACACCAAATGGTTAGAAGCCCCCAAACACGTAATTGAGAAATTAAGTCTTCACTATTGACTCTAGAGTCCGTGGATGGACAGTTAACAGACAGGAGAGGGCAGTGTGAACCACCTCCTTCCTGGTTCACTGTCCCAGATCCCTGTCAGGATGCCCACCACTCCTGTCACTGCCATCTCCCATGGCCTGGCAATCAGCTGTCTAAGGCAAAAGGCATACCTTCTTAAAATTTCTGTGGAAGAGCACAGGCTCCCCCAAAGCCTCATCAAGAAGAGGCCAACAGGAATGACACCTCCTGTGACACACGTGACACATGGGCTGAGAAGCAAGGGCGACCACACAACGTGGGTCAGCGTGTCTCTCCTTCAACATAAAGCCCTAATACGAGGAGCTTTCTGGGATGAGGGCTTGTTCCCTCTCCCTCTAGGTAAGCCATTGTTTCGCTTTTGCCTCCCTGATAAATGGTACCATCTGGAAACAATTCTGGTTGGCAGAATTATGTTTAGGAGATGTTTCTGGAAGATATGGGCAGAGGCCAGGGTGTTGTTACAGTGCATAGAACACCCTGTGAGCACACAAAGAATCATCTCCTCTCCATGTCAGCAGTGCAGAGATTGGACTCCCTGATCTACACCACTACCAACCTCCACAGCTCTGCTCAGCAGAGGCAGATTCTCATTACAGCCTCCTCAGAGAGCAGACACCTCAAGGCAGGAGATAAGGTATGACTCAATCACAGCTCAACAAGAGCTCACTGGATCAGAGCCCACATACAACTAAGAAAACACATACCAGTTTGGTAACCCAGACCAGGCAGGGCTAAGGCAGAGATATCCCCCCCCCCCCCACACACACACAAGAGTCTTGAGTTTTGAGGTAGACCAGCTGGCTAGGCTCACATACTTGTGCACACTTACCACTGGAATCCTCCGATGGGCTCTGCAAACCTGTGCCGGATCAGGAAAGTGGCAACAGCTTCAGCTACCTGGAAAAGAGGAGGCATTCCAGGCTCTGTGAAAGTAAGTGCTGAGCTCAGCACTGGAAGCCTGTGCGCTTCTGCTGGAAATCAGGCTCTGTGGAAGCCTGTGGAAGGCTCCCTGGTGTCCTCATGAATCCTACTATGTGGGTAGTACCTACTGTGGGTGGCTTAAGAGCAAAAGGTCTTAAAAAAGCCAGCCTGGTCTACAGAGTGAGTTCCAGGACAGCCAGGGCTACACAGAGAAACCCTGTCTCGAAAAACCAAAAAAAAAAAAAAAAAAAAAAGAGCAAAGGGACCTGGACCAGGGACTCTTTGTAAGGGGCTCCAGAGAGCTGAGGAGGAACAAGGACCTTTTGGTGGACTGTATGTAGAAGGAGTTGCAGAAGGCAATGAGCTTTCTGGAGAAGGCTGTGACTGGTAAATCCTGGAGAGGCACAGCCCCAGAGCTTCATCCCATGCCACACCACCTCCAGTAGGATCTGTGTGACAAGTTCCACAGATTGAGGCGATCAACCTCAAAAGGAGGAGGCCTCCTGAAACCGGTTGTGGAACTCTTCGCCGGAGAAAAAATATTGAGCTGTAGTTCTCGTGGCAATCTATCTGTTTTGTTTTCTCTTATTCCTTTTCTTATTTACATATTCCTGGTAGCCTAGGCGAAGGGTAAGAAATCATTCCTAGAGATGGGGCCACTAACATGACCTTATCCCTAGGGAAACCAACGCTTTACTTTCTAAATCATTTACAAAACTATTATGATAAACTTTCCCAACAATAAAATTTCATATGGCTACACGTGTGTCATCAGAGGTGAATTTTGGTATATGGTAAAGAAAGCCTTAATTAGAAAGAATTAAAATAGTTTAAATTTATACATTGAAGGTTATAAAAAATCAGGCACTAGATGTTAAATAATAATTCACTGCTTGTGGACGTTGTACATCGTGGTGCGGAGCCTAGTGCGCACCACGATGTACAACGTCCACAAGCAGATATAGTTTCTAAGAGCTGTAATGTTTTTGTTTTTTTTTTTTTGGTTTTTCGAGACAGGGTTTCTCTGTATAGCTCTGGCTGTCCTGGAACTCACTTGGTAGACCAGGCTGGCCTCGAACTCAGAAATCCGCCTGCCTCTGCCTCCCGAGTGCTGGGATTAAAGGCCTGCGCCACCAGGCCCGGCTTTTTTTTTGGTTTTTCAAGACAGGGTTTCTCTGTGTAGCCCTGGCTGTCCTGGAACTCACTTTATAGACCAAGCTGGCCTTGAACTCAGAAATCCACCTGCCTCTGCCTCCCGAGTGCTGGGATTAAAGGCGTGCGCCACCACGCCCGGCTTAATGTTTGGTTTTTTTAATGTATAAAATCCCCTGCTTGAGAGCTGCAGAATACACTCAGATTCAAACTGCCTCTGTGTTTGTTTCTGTTTGTTACCGCTGAATCCTTACCCAACTAGCTTCAAGGACCCTCATTCCAGGGACCCCCATACCCGACTGGGGTGGTCTGTGGCAGTCCCAGGATTGCTTCTTGCTGCTGCTGTGCCTTCTCATGTTTGTCATGGCTGTATTCCTCATTTTTCTGACATGGTGTGACTAGGCAAAGAAATGCACTTTCTACCTATAATGTTATGGTTGGTTACTGGGTACTAGCCCATACTATTGGGCAAATTACCTGCAGATCAACATGAAGATGAACTTTCATGAAATTATGCTTTTTACATGAATTGATGACTTACAGTAAAGATTTTACAGAATTCCTGATTTGATTCAAGTAATTTTAAGAAGACAGTTGATAGAAAGTTTAATTAAAATAAAAAATAGAACGTGCCTCCTCCTGCAAAATAGTAAAGGCTGCACAGGCTGGAAAAGGACGGCAGTGAGCTCTCATGCATTACAAGCACATAAATTGCACTAGGATGAAAAATAGGCTTGGAATAAATTAATGATCAAGAGCTGGGCGTGGTGGTGCATGCCTTTAATCCCGGCACTTGGGAGGCAGAGGCAGGCGGATTTCTGAGTTCGAGGACAGCCTGGTCTACAAAGTGAGTTCCAGGACAGCCAGGGCTATACAGAGAAACCCTGTCTTGAAAAACCAAAAAAAAAAAAAAAAAATTAATGATCAAGGAAAACATTTATTCTAGATTAGGTCTAGGAATGAGGCCGCGGTTCTCAGTGCTCACGGGTCTACGTAAGGCCATGAACAAGGAGTGGGTAGGTGACCTGTTTCTTGGTAACAACTTTGTTAACCTATAACATAAGAAACTATTGCTTTCAACTTATAATGAACTTATAGACTAAAAGATAGATAAAAGTGTTTAGTTAGGTACGAGCTTTAATAGGAAAACATGCAATCAACAATCCTGCTGTAACTCCCTCTTGTGTGGGTCAAGTGAACAAGTAAGGCTGCCTGAGCCCAAACCCCATGAAAACTCAGAACTGAATACAGTCGGTGTGGAGCCAGCTACTTGCTAAACTCCAGACCAGGTGGAGTAAGTAACATGTAACCATGGCACTCCACTCAGAGGACCACAACAACCAGTCACATAGCATAAAAACCGAGTTCTTCCTCCATGTTAATGAGGTGTCTAGATAGTCCCTGAGTGTTCGGCAAATGAGCTCCCCTTCCTGGGCATCCCTTCCCACAAAAGGTATTTAATCCCTGGTTCACCCTGAGTAATGTGTACACATCTACATGTGCCATCTAACAACGCAGTTTGGATAAGCAGCGACCACCTCTTCATCAAGGATCATTGTGGGGGGAGGCCTTCCTCATAAAGAGCAGAGCTTAAATCTGGAGAGGGCCTCCTCTCTCCCAGCCTCTTTGTATTCTCAGCACTCACTTGGAACCAAACTGGGGTCTGCTCTTGTCCTAGGTCCTGCATTCCCCTTCCTGCCTGATGCGTGGATGTCCTGAGGGAAGTGTAGACTGGGAACCCCAGTTCCCAACTCTCAGGTACACAGGAGTCATAGAACAACAGTAACCATCCAGACTCCGCTGTTTCCCACTCATGGAAACATAGAATGAGGACTCCCATTATGGACTGTATTCTGCCACCCCTGAGCAGTGTGCTGGCACTTCTGGCACCCCAGTAGCAAGGCAGACACGCAGCCCAACACTTGTATAACAATTTTATCTGCTTTTGAATGAGTTTAATTTTTCTTTTTACATAGAGATCTTTGACTTAGGGGTAGAAAAAGGCTAAGAGAAAAAATAAAGTTGTTAGAGCTTGCACACTGGAGCTTTGCTCTATCCACCAACTGTGAGTGTGTGTGTGTCTATGTATGTATGCAAAATGGTTAGAGTTTGCTTGCTGGAACTTTCCTCTATGCACCAAATGTGTATGTGTATATGTATGTATGTGTGTATGTATGTATGTATGTATGTATGTATGTATGTGTGTGTGAAGCTGTTGAAGCTTGCTTATTGGAGCCTGCTTTGTTTCATCCACTAAGGTTGTGTGTGTTGAGTGTGTGAATTTCTTGTTTCTTTCTTATGGCCACCTAGGAGTTTAAAGAGTTCCTCACTGGTCATAGAGAGTGCTGGCCCCAGATAATTAAGTTTTGCTATCAGCACTGGCTGCAATCGCTGACTCCACACTTGGCTCTCCTCAATTTACCTTGTGGTGTGGGAGCTGGCCTTCAGCAATGTTTTACCTCTGGAAGGGTTACAAACACCTTTTTCTCACAAGCTCTAGTATCTCTGAGTATAAATGGACTTTAGGGTGCAGTTTGGCTTTAGGGGTAGCAAAGAAGATCTTAGCCACAGGGCTCTGGGATAAAACAGAGGGAGCCAGCAGCTCTGTCTGCAGCACAGACATACGAAGTCAAGACCACAGGTACTCACTCACCAGGAAGGGGCTTGGGGAGCTGGCAGACTGCAGATAAACCCCAAGACACAGGCTTATCTATCCTACTTTCTGTGGAACCCACATTCCTCCCAGTTATCCCCTTAAGTCACCAGGCACCAGACTTACCTTGTCAGGGGCATCCTCATGGACTGCATGGCCACACTGGGGTAAGACCTGCATCTGGAACTTCCCTGGAGAGGAAACAAGCAGGCAACCTCAGGGACAAAAAGCCCTCCCCTCCTCATCTCTGTACTTCACAGGTCACAGGCCAGCCCAGGAGGCCCTTCCCCAGGACAGTCTGACGAGTGTAATTGGACCCATGTTCCGCTCCCTTCACAGTTCACCTTTGCCTCTCTCTGTACTTTCCTTCCTACTTGGTGTAAATTTACTTTGGGCAGAAAACTCAGCCCCTGTGCTCACAGGGTTCATTCGAGTGGGAGAGTAAAACACAACACTAATGTCGATGTGGCCCCAGGGGTAAAAAGGGTCACACAGACTGTAAAAATGTGGCAAGGGTCTTGATGATCCAGCAGGCATCCAGTCAGGCTTCTGTAAAGACAGAATAGCCCACTCAAAGGAGAGGTGGCTAGAAATGGCAATTACCCATGGAAATAAAAGAAGCCTGGCTTGGTGCTGATGTGAGTGGCTAGCAATGGGATTGTACTGGAAACGAATCTATATTAAGAATATTGAAATGGATCATTAGAAAATACAGCAGACGAGTATTTAACAATGTGCCAGGCACTGTAAGATGTGGTTTCTCACACTGTCTTACAGAATACTAAAGCTCACAACTTATAGAAATTTGGGGGCTGTGGTTATTTGGGATTGAAACTAGGGTGCCAAGCATGATACTCAAACACTACCAGTGAATTATACTCCGAACCCTAATATGACAATTATTAAAAGTGAGCAACAACTGGGCATGTAGCTTTCCTAGTGTGTGTTGGTCCAAGGGTTTGGTATAAGAGTGGAAAGCTGAGCTGGGCTATAGCATGAGCAGCAGGGTGTGCCTGGCACCAGAGGACTGTAGTCCAATGCTAACTACTGGGGTAGGGAAGGTGTGAGAGGCGTCTTACTCTCTGAGCTCAGTTTTTCCACTTAAATGTAGGAGAGCTGGAGCATCCACGTGGCGCTAATGCAGGCGCAGCAGCAGCTCTCTCCTGCAGCAGCAGTTCGTGTCTTCAGTGTACTATTCCAGCCGCTGTTAAAGACGACTCTACAATCTCAGGGCTAAGGAAACTAGCTCTGACTGGGGCAATGTGCTGTCCAAGGCTGTGTAATTAGTGAAGGAACTGAGGCCGTACCGTTCATGAAGACTACTAATGCCCCTCTTCCTGCACAAGGCAGCCTCTCTGTCACATCTCTTATATTACTGACTCATCTGATTCTAACAGAGCAAGAAATGGGTCCTGCTCCATCCACTGCTGCACGGCCCTCACGTCTGCCCTGTGTCTGGTGCTCATGCCCACCACACTTTGGCATCCTTGAGGCTGGCACCAACGCTCTCATTTAACCCACGAACAGCCTTCCAGCTGATACAGATTACTGGGAAAGCAGCATCTAAAACTCACCACACCCTGATGCTCTCTCTTCTCCCTCCTCACTATGATGTCGTCTAACAGACTTTATACCCTTTGGTACCTATATTTTTTTTCTTAAACTCTGAACATAAAAAAAAACACTCAGAAAATCATGTCTGTTCCCAGTGTTAGACACCTATGTAAAACTTAAGTTTCCAAATGAATCTCTTCATCTTAATCCTTCCATCAGGGATTACAGCTAACATAATAACTCCCATTTTTAGTTGGGGGAAAAAGGCAATCACTCTTCAAAAAAAAGAAAGACACTTTGGGAGGCAGAGGCAGGAGGATCTTTGGTGAGTTTTAGGCCAACCTGGTTTACATAGAGTTCTAGGATAGCCAGAGATACCCTGCCTGGGGTGGGGTGGGGATAAAACAAAACAACAACTCCCCCCTAAACAAAACAAAACAAAAGGGAAGGGAAGATACCCACCCACAGTCCTGTGGGCTGGTGGGGAGGCGTCCAGCAGAGCTGGACTCTGATGCTCAGTGTATTCTCCATCCCAGAATATCGATTTTCCTATGACTGCCCATTCCCTTGCCCTTAGGAAAGGATCCATGGGTACAATCGCTGAATGACTTACCCTGCATCTGGCCTATGGTCAGATCTTTATCCAATCTGTCAACACCTAGAAAAAAGCAAGAGAATCTGTGAGTAGTTCCTGGAAAAGGCCTTGTGAAATGGGCTTTGCTGTGTACTGAGTAAACACTGCTCCAGAACTATAAAGACCACTGCACTCTCAATCAGATGGATACAATTCTTTGACTCCCATATTCTCAACAGATGAAAAATTTTGGGTTGAGATTTCTGGGTGATCATGTTCATTTTTTAAATTTATTTATAAATAAATAAATAAATAAAATTTATATATGAGTATTTTGCCTATATGTATATATCTGTACCACATATGTACCTGGCACATGTGGAGGTCA
Organism: Mus pahari; assembly: GCF_900095145.1. Lineage (NCBI taxonomy): Eukaryota > Metazoa > Chordata > Mammalia > Rodentia > Muridae > Mus > Mus pahari. The sequence goes on from NC_034590.1 coordinate 71,180,431, forward strand.
GAAAAGGGTGTGTCGAACTGGAGTTACAGATGATTGTGAGCCACGTATGGGTAGTGGGAACTGAATTTAGGTTCTTTGGAAGAATAACAAATATCTTTAACTGCTAAGCAATTGGTGTGGCCCCAATCATGCGCACTCACAGATGTTTAGATGCAAACATCATTTTACTGTCTCGATTCTCAGTGTTCAGAATGCTCTAGGAGTTGGGTTCAGCCGGGTACTCAGGGCAGGACAACACCACGCAGCACTGGAGGGGTTAAAACCTGTTAGGTTTAGGCCTGTACGGGGGCAGTTTAGAAGGGGGTTTCTCCACTTTAGAAGTCACACCTATGTTGGTTAATCTTAACAGTTGTGATGAGGTCACATCTAGATGACAGTATTCTGACAATTCTATGGACTCGCTGTCCCACAATTCATGGGGAAGCCATAACCCCCAGTGGATTTGAAAGTGGAGTCTACAAAAGATAAAATGAGGTTGTAGGGGTAGGAGGTCTCTGACACAATAACATTATTGTCCATGTAAAAGACACCAGAAAACTCAGTACACAGCAAAACTTTCTCATATCTATGCGAAAGCACAAAAGGTCTGTGAACCAGGAACAACTCTGAGAACTTAATCCAACCCATACCCTAATCTTACACTGTCAGCCCCAGACTGGGAGAAATACAGGTTTCAGTTCTTTAAACCACCCAATCTATTTGAGTATTTCAAATATTTGATTATTTCAGCCAAGGAGACACACACACACACACACACACACACACACACACACACACAC
>NC_034590.1:71181424-71193190 GCF_900095145.1 Mus pahari
CACACACGCACACACACGCACACACACATGCACACGCGCGCACACACACACGCACACACACACACACACACACACACACACACACACAACTTACCCGCCAAGAGCAGCAGTTTAGGAATAGGACAGCTAAGAAAGAGATTGGATAAGCCCCGGAACCAGCCATCCCAGTATTTTTCTGTTTTTGCCAACTCAATTCTCCAGGTGTATGGGTGATCCTTCTTGGTCTGTAGGAATGAAAGCAAGGTGAGCCTGAGGGCGAGCCCTGGGGAGCAGGACAGAGACCAGGTCTGGGGTGAAGAAGGGGAGCCAGCACTGGTGAGAACCCACTATAACCCAGATACTCAGTGTGCATTGAACCCTTCTCACAGCACTGCCCGCTGCTCTAATGTCAACTTTTGGATAACCTTAAGCTTTCTTTTTCATTCCCATTTGCTTTCCTCTGGTTCTCATAAGTCTCCTGCCTCAACCTCCCAAATGGCCAGTACTACAAACAAGGTCTGACATAACCACTGGTAACTTCTGGTAAATTTAGGAAGCAAATAATTATTGAGCCAAGATGGAACTTTCCTTTCAGAGAGTAAAAAGGACAGATCAGTAAAGAGCCATACAAAGACCACAATGTAGTAAAACAACTTCTGGTGTGTCTGAAGACAGATACAGTGTACTCACATAAAATAAATAAATAAATAAATAAATAAATCTTTAAAAAAAAAGTTTCTTACTTAGAGAATACAGTTCAGTGGTACAGGTTTAGCACATTGAGGTCTTATGAACCATAAAAGACCCCCCCTCCAAAAAACAAACAAACAAACAAAAAAAAAAAAACCAACCTAAGTGAAAGAAAAAGCAGACTTTCCTCCAAGCTAGGATCACTATCAGAGAAATGTGGTAGACATCTTCAAGAGAACAAGCTCAGCTGAGAGTACAGGGCTGTTTTCTCATTTTTGAGTTGATGACGATGACCAGGAACAGTCATTCTAAAAAAGTGACATGACAAATGTGTCTACATCTGTTTTCTCCTGACAACTGGGTGGTAAATGGTACACAGTGTGCTATCAAATAGCTGGGCTGTGGTGGCGCACACCTTTAATCCCAGCACTCGGGAGGCAGAGGCAGTCAGATCAGAGTTCAAGGCCAGCCTGGTCTACAAAGCAGGTTCCAGAACAGCCAGGGCTACACAGAGAAACCCTGTCTTGAAAAACAAAAACAAAAAACAAAACCAAACAAAAATGTAGGTAGACTACTAAGTGAGCCCATACTTGCCTCAGTCATGGAACTAGGGCAGATACAACTTAAATAATGACAGGGTGATGCATCAACCGCAACAGGAAATCTAGATGTGGACAAGTCGACGCCGTCTGCTCAAGATCAGTGGGTGACTAAAATGTCCACATCACCCAAAGTGACCCACAGTCAGTGGAATCCAAGTCTAAATGGTGCTTTTTGATGATATTTTAATGATTCTAAAATTGTCTAAGATTACATATAATTCTGAATAGCCAACCAACTTTGCGAAAGAAAAGTACTCATTTTTTTTACTTCAAAACAGTGTAATCTGTAGTAATTAAAAGTTTCTGGGGGAAAAAAGGGGGCTAGAGAGATGGCTCAGAGGTTAAGAGCACTGACTGCTCTTCCAGAGGTCCTGAGTTCAATTCCCAGCAACCACATGGTAGCTCAGGGTCATCTGTAATGGGATCTGATGCTCTCTTCTGGTGTGTCTAAAGATAGATACTGTGTACTCAAATAAAATAAATAAATAAATCTTTAAAAAATAGTTTCTTACTAAGAGAATACAGTTCAGTGGCACAGGTTTAGCACGTTGAGGCCTTATGAACCATAAAACCAAGAAAGGTTATAGTGTCATTAAAGACAGACAAGGGAAACGGAGTCCTAGAAGTGGACACCGAGTACACAGTCAAATGCCCTCTGCTAAGAGTATCAAGAGTATTGGTGGGGCACGGGCCTCTTTCAGGGCCGAGGTAAACAACTACAGCACGTGCAGAGAATGTCGAGGCACTGAGAATGAAACGATGCCCACAGCAATAGGCAACATGGAACATGAGCTTGCTGTGGCTGCATCTGCTTGGAGTACAAACACTCTGGAGCTGAGACGGGAGAGCTGTCCAGTGAGGCCAGCTTGGATTAAAGAGTAACACTCTAATCTTAAAAACTGAACCAGAACCTCCCTCAGTGAGATGCCACTTCACAGCACCCAGACTGCTACAGTCAGAGACAGGCAGCACTATGAGAACTAGATGGAGAAACCAGAAGCCTCATTTTCTCAGCTCTCCACAGTGGAAAAAGTTCCATAGAAAAATCTATATATTCATCATTGGGGTGGGGTGAGGGGTGGTTTTGAGTGCCTCCCACTGACTGACATGCCTGGCCCTGCTTTCCTTGTTCTTGTAATTTTTAAGACAGGTGTTACTAAGTCACCCAACCTCCAAACTTATTTTGTACTCCAGGCAGGCCTTGAATTTGTGATCCCTCTGCCTCAGACTCCCAAGTCCAATTTCTGAATTAAGATGCTACTACGTCGCAATGAGAGAAGATTAAGATGCTACTACGTCGCAATGAGAGAAAAATCTCCCTTCACCTTACAGGGTGTTTTGGGGCCCCAAAACATAAGGCATTATTTATATATTTGCAAATTCTAAAGAAGTATGAAATATTCTGATCAATGATCTTAAGAATGGATGAAAGATCCTCATTAAATAAAAAATACTTTAAAAAGTTACACTCTTCTTGCTAACAGCAGCATCCCCAAAGGCAAGGGATTATGTGGTAACACCAATATTACCTGGCATTAAGAAGTTACCATAGGTTGGGCAGTGGTGGCGCACGCCTTTAATCCCAGCACTCGGGAGGCAGAGGCAGGTGGATTTCTGAGTTTGAGGCCAGCCTGGTCTACAGAGTGAGTTCCAGGACAGCCAGGGCTACACAGAGGAACCCTGTCTCGAAAAATAAACAAACACAAACAAAAACAAACAAAAAAAGGAGTTACCATATGCCCTAGGAAGTCACTAACACCTCACAATGCAGTACTACCCACCTCAAACAGTGCTCCACCAGAATCCCTACTTACACAGACATGAAATAACATAATTTGTTTGCTTGGGTAATGATTTCTATTAAATTCGAAGGCAACAGGAGGCATCACTGACAGTCAGGCGTCCATAGCATCTTTAAATATGGTTTAATTATTAGGACTTGATATAAGAAACTTTCAGAAGTGGTACACTGCGCCATATCTTTGTAAGTATACAATGTAGATGGACTGATAGACCCTGAGGTCAGAAAGCTTATTCCAAGAGACAAGTCTTGAGAGGCAGTAAGAGCTGGGCAGCCATAGGATACAGATACAAATGAGTTTTTTTTTCCCCTAAGAGAAAGCAGAGGAACAAAGCTACAGGAGTGAGAAGAGCCTGGGAGGAAGTCTGAGGGGACACAGAGTAAGTTTCTCACTCTAGCTGCTGAGCACTGCATTCCTGCCCTCCACACAATGCTCTCTCGTGGTGCCTCAGCCCACTAACCTATCCAACTGGACAAAAATAACAATGCTATCTCGGCTTCCCCTTCTCCCCGCATCCTTCCTAGGATGAGACCGTCACTCACTTCCATGTCGTCTTCCTTTTTCCTCTTGTTAACTGACTCACTTCCTTCCTCATCTTCTTCTTCCTCCTCTATGATTCCTTCCACTATGGATTTGGAACCTTCTGGACTTGTAATTCCTTCACACCTGGATTGAAAAAAAACTTTCATGAATGTCTTACCAAACTATCTTAGATATTCTTATGGCCTTTTATAATCAAAAGTTAGCCAGGTGTTGGTGGTGCACGCCTTTAATCCCAGCACTTGGGAGGCAGAGGCAGGCGGATTTCTGAGTTTGAGGCCAGCCTGGTCTACAAAGTGAGTTCCAGGACAGCCAGGGCTATACAGAGAAACCCTGTCTCGAACAAAACAAAAACAAAAACAACCCCCCCAAACCCCCAAAAAACACCAAAACAAACAAACAAACAAAAGTCTAGCACTAAAACAGGGTAAGGTGTGTCTACAGTGCTAGTCATAGGCTAACAGTCTTACGAAACTCGAGGTGTCAAGTTTCACAGTAAGTATAAAGAACAAATGTGCTTTAAAAATCATTTTAAGAAAACACTGTGTCCTTTGAAACCCAAAGCCCAGGGATAAGAAAGCTCAGGGCAGTGTTACTATCATTAAAAGGTGTGGTTAGGCTGCAGGGCCACAGCCGCCATATACACACTCACATGAGACCGACAGGTGGCACAACGTGGAAGTGCACCTGCCCAGATGCCTGACAACCTGCAACCCACCCCGGGAACACACATAATGGTAGAAGGAGAAAGGCACCCTAAGTTGTCCCATGACCTCCACATCTGCACCGTAGGATGGACATGTCCTTCCCACCACAACAACTAAGTATTGTGTGAAGAGAAATAGGACTTGAAATTAAATTTAAAATCACTGAACATAATCATAAAAAACAAACATAAAAGCACTGCACATAACCTATGCAGCTTCCTCACGAAATGCTTTACCACCATTCATATGCACCAGACTTCAAAACATCAGGCACTGAAAGTGGGCAATCTCATACCGCACCAAACTTTTGCATTCTCTCCCCCTGATATTATTACTAAAATTACCTTTTGTAAGCATAAAATGTACACCACAGGCATTAAGTCAAACACATCACAGTCTAGACCTCAGTTCTATCGCTACTAGCTGTGTGGTCTCCCAAAAGTCATTTACTTTTCTGAATTCCACTTCCTCAGTCATAAGTCAACATTGATTACAGTGGAAGGATTTTCTTGATGAATCTAGATAGTGGGAATTCTCCATGGCAATGGGGCAGAGGAGAGGAGAGTGAGAGAGCAGAGCATGCAGGTGCAGACACTTAGGCTCACCTGCGGACTGCTCCTTTATCTATCTATCTATCCCTTATTTTGATTTTCACTTTTAACTTATGAACTAAATAACAAGACAACTAAAGCTAACAATAATGTAGAACATATTTCAAAAAGGCCAGAAAAGAAGATTTTTGAGTGATTTTACCATGAAAAGAGCATAAGGTGATAAATATGCTAATTATCCTGAACTAATCATGATAAAATATACATGATGTTGAAATATTTATTATACTGTACTCATGCATCCATACAACTATTATCTGTAAATCAAAAACTTACCAAAATTTGAGACAATCAGAAATATTACTATTTATATTAACTAATTAATGCTATTAAGATTCTGGATTTTAGGTATGATAATGTCATTATTCTTATGCTTAATCTTGTCTCCCAGAGCAAAATGAATTCTTGCAAAAGTAATCAGGTTTGGATAGCGTTTGCTTCAAGACATTCATGCCTAGGGGAAATAAACAGGCACACAGACTACACAAGACCTGCCACGGGCTAAAGCACTCAAAATGGGCACTGGCCACAGCAGGGTTCCTTGAATAACACTAAGATGTCGTTTCCAGAAATTCAGGATCTTACCAACAAGACTGAATGTGCGCACGGTCCCTGTCAGAGCAAGCACCCTACCATGCCACCAGCATTTCATCTAACTCCTGAACTCCTGCCTGCTCTAGGGGACCATGGATTCTCAATTAACATTCATCTGTGGTCACACAAAGGACTCATGTAACTCCACAACAAAGATCAATTAGGTTAAGGAACTTTAGCTCAGCCTTTGAATTCAGTTTCTACTCTAGTTCTGCAGAATTTTCTACCTCAATGTCCTAGCTACCGAGTCTGGCTCAGTGACAACAGAGCTGCTAACCCAGGGACACTAGAGTAGGTACTTAGTTTAAATGTTTACTCACTGGACACTATCAGGCTTTAGGATTTATAAAAACAAAACAAAATTGGCTAGCCTAACAGAACTCACCTGGACTTTTCTCTAAAAGAATGAAAGCATTTACCAGCGTGGCAGAGCAAGTGTAGAAATAAAGGAGCAATCTAATTCTGTCCTATCTCTTATCTCTAACCGGGCAAAGAGATAAAAGACCTACTGTTTGACTTGGCCGACCATGGATACACGGGCAGACTCTAGGTTTCGAATCTGGCCACTCTTCACACTAGTAAAGGAAAATAAGAAAGGAGAGGTTACTCTGTACTCATCTCAGCAGCACACTAGAAGGAAGGAGTAATAGTGTGGATTGCATAGGATCTAACGAAAAGCTGTAGTCACCATGTGCTTCAGCATGAAGAAAACTTTATACAGACTTATAAAATTATTAGTTGGACTAATGAATATATTCATGATTGACAGTCTTTAACAGAAGCCATGGGTAATTCTATCAGCAATTTTTATAATAAACTATTTACTCAAGGTTTTTATCATAAACACAAATAATTCTAGAGAGAGGAATCTCTACCTGCCCTGTTCATTCTAGAACAGAAACTCCATCTGCCATTTCTTTATCATTTCCTGTGAAACACAGAGAGTGAATGTAGAACCAGGGAGCTTCAGAGGAGGCGGCGGCCTTGCAGACCACCGGTCTAAGTCCTCAGCTGCAGGGCAGACCCCGCTGCACAGCAGGTGGCCTTGGAGATGATGTATTAGAGAGGCGCACTTTACAGAGGACTGCAGCAAGTATGAAACATTTAAAAAATACTCTGCTTTGAAATATTTCCTTACATACTATCACAGAAAGGGAGACTCACCTGTTTATCTTAGTACCTGAGCTGACTAAAAAGTAGAGGGAGAAAGGGAAGGAGGGAGGGAGGGAGGGAGGAAGGAAGGAAGGAAGGAAGGAAGGAAGGAAGGAAAAGAGAGGCGGGGCAGGTTATAATATAACATTTAAAATTAAGTCTTAGGTTTGTGGGTTACCTCCATTCAATAGCATTCTCCAAAGACTTGAAGGTTTTAGGCCGACCACGCAAGAAATTCTGCATGCTATTAAGTGCATCCATGGCTGTACCTGAAACAAAAAATTTAAACATATCAATAAACTTTTTTGTTTTCTTGCTTTGCAAATTGTACTAAATACATATTTTCCCTTTTTAGGTTAGTACACAAAATCCTGGCTCCATCATGTCTGCCATACTTTGTTGCTGGGCGCTCACACTCCCTTCCCTGACAACTCCTTTCACGCCCCGCTCCAGCTGGCTCTCTTTCTCCCCCAGTTAAGTCCCCTCTTTTGTTCTCCTATCATATATAACCCATCACCCTCTCTCACCACCTTAAGATATTGTCCTCCTCTTGTGATGATCTTTTACAGCTTCCTCTCCCTCCCCCCTTCTCTCTCTCTCTCTCTCTCTCTCTCTCTCTCTCACACACACACACACACACACACACACACACACACACACAAAATTTTAAATTTACTTTCCACACATGAAAGAGAACATGGGATATTTCTCTGAGGTTCCTCCTAATTGGAGGAAGTGTGTCACTGTGGGGGTGGGCTTTGAGGGCTCCTAATGCTCAAGCTCCGCCCAGCACAGAAGAGAGTAGAGTGTCTCCTCCTTGGCTACCTTCAGATAGAGATGTAGAACTCTCAGCTCCTCCAGCACCATGTCTGCCTGCACACCACCAAGCTCCCACCATGATGATAATAGACTGAACCTCTGAAACTGTAAGCTAGCCCCGATTAAATGTTTTCCTTTATAAGAGTTGCATGGTCATGGTGTCTCTACATAGCAATAAATCTCTAAGACACATAGTGATTTGTAGTTTCATCTGTTTTCCTGCATATGTCATGATTTCTCTTTTTCTTTATGGCTGCATATGTATCACATTTTATCTATTGCACCTATACGGGACATCCAGGCTAGTTCCATTCCCTGGCTATTGAGAACATAGCAGCTTTACAATGGGTGTTTCTCTGGTATTCTGACTTCTACCAAAACAGGTAGAGCTGGGTCATATGGTAGTTCCAATTTTTGAGAAATCTCCATACTGCTCGCCAGTGTGGCTACATTCCAGTCAGCAATTATAAGAGGCCCTCTTTCCTCATATCCTTACCACCACGTAATCATTTGTCTTATTGATGACAGGAATCCTGACGAAGGTGCTTGAAATCTCATAAACAGTTTTAATTTGCATCTCCATGATGATTAAGGATATGAAATACTTTTTCTATTCTTTATTGGCAATTTGTTTTTCTTCTTTTGAGAACTAATTTTTTTTCATTGACTAAATGATATCACCTTCTGGTGTTGAATTTTACATATACATTAAAGATATATATATGTGTGTGTGTATGTGTGTGTATACACATATATTTATACATACAGCATTTATGTATACAGTGTATATTTTTACATACTGGATATTAATATATTTATATATTAGATATTAATCTCCACTATGATCTAGCTTTCATGGATTCTTTCCTGTTCTGGAGGCCGCCGTGGAGTTCCAGTGGTTAACTTTTCAGATTACTTCCTGTGCTTCTGGAGTCCCACTCACCCTTGCCTACGCCTGTATCATCATGTGAGCAATACTCATATTACTCTTCACAGTCACAATGACAGAATGCCATTACTTGTACAGGAAGACTCCTTCCCAAAAGGTTCATGTATGGATGGCTTGGTCACCAGCTGTCCATACTATTGAGAGGTGGTTAAATAATGAAGATACTAACTTCACCGATAGATGAATCCATGATGAGTGCATACTGAGCAGGCAGTTTGGAGGCAGGACCTACTTAGAGGAAGCAGTAACTTGGGGCAAGCCTTGGGAGTGCAGTCTCCCTCCCTCTTGTATGAAATGCTGCCTCTCCACATCCTAAAAGCAAGGGACCCACTAACCACAGACCAAAACCTGACACTCTGGGCCAAAAACCTTTCCTCCTTTAAATTGCTTATCGCAGATATTTTGTCACAGGGGCAAAACTGTCAAACTGAGTCAACTCTATATCTTTGCTCCTGGTAACAGCAAAATTCAGTGATACTTGGGTAAAAGTAAAGATGCAATTTAATAACATTGCAAGAATTAATACAAGCCAGCTCCCAATATGAGTCTCAGCAATTTTTTTTTTTTTTTTTTGGTTTTTGGAGACAGGGTTTTCTTTCTCTGTACTGCTTGTGGACGTTGTACATCGTGGTGCGGAGCCTAGTGCGCACCACGATGTACAACGTCCACAAGCAGCTCAACCCCTTCAGCTCCTTGGGTACTTTCTCTAGCTGATTGTATAATTTTATAAAGATACAAAGACATAGGGGCACACTTCAAGATGAATGAAATTGAGAATAAATTAAGGTCAAGGTAATACCATACCAGGGAGGCCTCCTACAAATGACTGAATCTGGTTTGATCAGCACTAAGAAAGCTTACCTTCTACGACATCAATCATGCAAAGGCCCAAGAGGCTTGGCACCAGGTTAGCTGCTGCTGTGTGCACTGCAATGGCACCACCCATGCTATGCCCAATCAGCATGACTGGAGGAGGGAGGTCTCCGTACATGGCTTCCACCACATTGCCAACATCTCTGCAAAGAGGGAGAAATCTGAGAATGCTGGAGGAAGACACCAAAAATAGCTTACTTTCTCAGTTTCTTCTGTTGGACTGTAACTAAATGTTGTGGGAAATGGTAAAGACTCACAGGGTCACTCTACAAACACAACTATGTGAGCCTGTGTGCATGGTCCCTAGTACCTATGCAGAGAGCCACACACCTAGTTCTCCAGATAAATGGCCAGTTATGGACAGGACTAAGAACCCCAAATTTCTGATCTTTATTAGTACCATCCTTTTATCATCCTACAAATTTAGTACAATCATATAAATATACAAAACTGTATGTTTAATTTAAGCTTGGCATTCCAGAGAAATAATTTAAGCCTCTGTTTTTCCATGAATAATATAATAAGGTTTGGAGTAGCAGCATGACTATCGGCCTCACTATGAGCTTTTTCTGTCATCCTATATAACATATTTGTTTTAGATTTATGTCTGTGTTTGTGTGTGTGCGCGCGCGCATGTGTACACACATGTGGAAGTCACAAAACAATCTGTAGGAGTTGCTTTGAGAACTGAGTGAGAAGTGAATGTAAGTCTGTTATCCAAAAGGTAAAGTACTATTCAAATGAAAAGACTCAGCTGAAAAGAGAAGTTAAAAGAAAAGAAAAAGAAAAAGAAAAAAGAAAGAAAATCCCAAGTTTCCTTTACAGCAGTGTTGCTTTGAAAGACAAGATACCCTGGGAATGGCAAAGTGTTATTTAGTGCAAAGGAAAAACTAAAACTTACTCAGTGTAGCTGTGATTAACAAATGCCTTTCTCAAATTCATATATTGTGAAGTATAACTATTTGCAAGTTTGTAGTGTTTTTGTTGGAAGAGCAAACAATGATAAAAGTTAAGCATTGTGCTTTACTTCAGTCTACATTCTTGTTGGCTTTTGTTCTAGATAATAATAGAAAAAGGTAGGACTTAGAAAAGTGACTGGGTCATAAAACTGCTTTATAGAGTAATGGAGTGACCATTATAAAGAGTGTTCTCTCTGGCTCACAGCTATCTTACCATGTGAAATCCTCTACCATACTATAATCCAAGACTAGTATCTGGCTCTAGACTGTGAGCCTAATAAACTACTGTAGTGATAGCAATGTCAGGCAAGTACCTGTCATGCACATGTGTCATCTAATGTTATTCTTCAACAACCTTGTCTGAAAGGGTCCTTTCTACTATTCTCTAAGACACTCACTCAGTCACACTTATCAACTGTAAAATTAGCCAGCAATTAAGTTCATTGGGTCTACCAAAATAACATTGTATTTCTACCAAGATTACAAGGAAAAAAGCTGCAAATTTCTGCTACCACATTAAGGATATTTAAAACCCCTTTCCTTGGAATCTAGCACTATGGATCCATAAAGTCAGCATAGTTCAAGAACAAAGATGACTTAGATAAGGAGTAGTCTTTAGAACAAGTAACATAGGAAACTTATACAGTTTCAGAAAGGAAAACCAAATAGTATTACTATGCATCAATACCACAGAGCAGAAAAAAACTGTATGTTCATTCCTATATAAAGATATATATATATATATTTACACACAGACAATTGGCTCAATTAATTAATCTAAAGCCACGTGGGCTATGATTCTATTATTTAGGGGCAAATCTTTAAAAAAATAGGTTAAAGTTTAGAACAAATATTAGTGTATAACTTCCAGAATAATTCTCAATTCTAGTAAAATTTTAGTTGGTAAGGATGAAATGAATTAAATAAAATGTTCTGGAAGATATTAAATTCCACATCTTAAAATATGTATTAACTGCGTTAGACATTTACTATGAAAGTTGTAAATATATGAAGGTAGACAGGGTCTAAAATGTGTAACAGGGCTTGAAGAGACAGCTCAGTGGTTAAGAGCACTGGCTTCAGCCAGGCAGTTGTGGCCTATGCCATTAATCCCAGCACTGGGGAGGCAGAGGCAGGTGGATCTATAAATTCAAGGACGACAGCCTGGTCTACAGTGCAAGTTCCAGAATAGCCAGGGATACACAGAGAAACTCTGTCTTGGAAAAAAAAAAAAAACAACAACAAAAAACAACAACACTATACTAGCAGCTTTTCCAGAGGTTCCTGAGGGACCAGGCAAACATGTGGCAAACTATCTATACCCATAAATAATAAAAATATTTTAAAGTATATTATATGTCTAGGTTTTACTGCTAAAAATACTGATTCAGCAGGTCTGGGGTCTGTCCAATGCACTTGCAGTTTTTGCTAGCTCCCATATGACCCTGATGAGTGGACACATTGAGAAGTATGGAATATATACTACTTG
>NC_034590.1:71193365-71196182 GCF_900095145.1 Mus pahari
ATGGTTGTGAGCCACCATGTGGTTGCTGGGATTTGAACTCAGGACCTTCGGAAGAGCAGTCGGGTGCTCTTACCCACTGAGCCATCTCACCAGCCCCAGAGGCCCAGTTTCTAAGCAGCTATTCCTCCATAGCCTGCCCTCACTTTCCTGTGATACTAGCTAATGAATACATGCAGGCTACCTTAATATGCATTCAAGGCTACTTATACTCAAATACTTCTCCAAACAGAAGTCCATAAAAGATACATACCCACATTCCATTTAGTTTCACCCAGAGAAGAAAAATTTCCAAAAGCCTGCACAAAGTAGACAATTTGTGATAACCACCAGACTGGATAAACCAAGAAGGATATTAATAAGGATAAACAGAGAAGAGAGAACAGAAATGAAATCTATGTGTTAAGGACTGTCTAACAATTTCAGCAGCAGCATAATAAAATTGCACTATTGTTTATGATGGTGTCAAGACTCAGGCAATCTATCATTGTTTGCTTCCTTACTTTGCCATTGTTTCTGCTGACAGGTCTTCAGAATTCTTGACTTTAGTTTCTCCTAAAATAGATAGATAAATAAATAAATAAATTTCAGTGATGGGAATCATAAACCCAGGAGCAATGAAATTGGGACTTTAAGGATAGATTTACCAAGGATGTTATATTCCAGACATATCCTTATGGCTAGCTATTCTGAAGATGGTAATTATAGTAGTCTACCTACAAGCTATGATTCTTCCCAAAATACCCAAATGGAGTACACTACGTTAATTTTTGCCAACATTGCTAATGTTTGGAATTATTAAAGGTACTGGGAGGAGCTGCACTCACCATGACTTCGCAGATCCAGAGCCACAATCCTACACTGTACTCTACTGATGATTGCTGCCTGGAAGGAAAAGAAGAAAACAGGAGGTACAGATTTTGCCCAGTTATCAATAACTTTGTTAAATGATCTGTGATCATAATTTAAGGTACCCAAAAGAAAAGAAAACTTGCCTTATCTCAAAAGTTTTCTTTTAAGTATAATAAAAGAATAATGAGTCTCTATCACACACACACACACACACACACACACACACACACACACACACACACACACACTGTGGTCAGTCTCCAACTTAAAAATAAACTTTATCCAAACCCCTTCTTAAAGTCACTCTTCCTAGCCGTTCCTTACAGTATAAGGACTCCCAGATGCTGGCCTATGGTTTTCATCCATGTTCCCTGAATGGCTTTTCTTTAGTTTAGAACCAGAATCCCCTAGATAAGGATTGTAAATAAGTCAGAAGTACTATTTTGGCTCAGTAATTACACGAACATGACACTTGAGTCATGAAATTACCCTAAATCAGAGCAAGTCATGAAATCTACTGATATGCACAGCAGTATATACAAGCTGTGCTACTGTTACACAGTATGATGGGAAGTAAGAATATCACAGGATACAATTTTAGAGGTTTGAGAAAACCTGAAATAACTCTTCTTCCTCAGGGAGCTAGATTTTCTGACAGTCATATATCACAGTTAGCAAATGTCATTTCTATATTTTAACTTTAAGAATAAAGTAACAGTTTAGTCTAACTTTCACATTTTAAGAATGAGAAAACTGAAACCAAGAAAAAGGGAATCATTTGTGTATGTTCATGTGACAAGTTAGTAGTAAAACCGGAATTAGCATCATGGTAAGTTACCAAGATAATATAAAGCCAGATTCTTGAGTTATATTTAAAAATAAAAGCCAACATTTTTCCTTCTATTACTCTTAGTGAATATTCCTTTAAAAGTAACAAAAGTCTGAAGTTCTACTATATTGTGCTGCTTGTCCCTAGAAGGGGACATATTTGTTCATTTACAGAATTTATTGATTGCACTATGGTGATAGTTCAACCTTCTAGGTCAAAAACAAATTTACACTTTGAATATAAAGTTATAGAACAAAATTTTGTGAAATTTGCTTAATTGTCCCACACTTTTAAAAGTTACTACAAACAAAGATAGATCTGAGGTCAATAATTGTCAAAGATTTATAACCATTAAGTGCCCACCAGAAAAGAATAACAAGAATATTAAAAGCAGCTTTTTGTTTCCTTATTTAAATTCATCTTTCTCAATGATATCTAAAACTGTCACAACTGAGTAACATTACAGCAATGGAAAACACCCTGTACTTGTGTTGGTTACATTTCTGTATGGTTAAAACCAAAGAGAATAATAAATGAGTGCAAAGTCAATTGACAGAACACCACAGGCCTTACGGATGAAGGGTGAGAGAGTGTCTGTCAGTGACTTCTTTTCTGGTCTTGATTCAAACAGCAAGTTCAGAACCAGACTCACCCAACTGCTTCCTCCTTGGGATTTGTGCTATCAACACTATTATCAATGGCAGCTAATATTTACCAATCTTCCAGTGTACCATTCACCAATCTAAGTACTTCCAATGCATTATCTAATTTACTCCTCAGAACTCTTCAGAAACAGTTATCATCATTTTATAGGAGAGGTGAATTTACAAGGAGTCAAGTATCTCACCAAAGAGCCAATAAACAACAGAAACAGGGCAGTCCTCAACCTCGCCTGCCTAACACAAGTACCTAAGGAGCTTGGAGGAGTGCGGTATAAGCCCACCAGAAAGTCTGATTTAAGAGACCGGAGGAGGGGCCAAGATTATCTCTATTAAGTTCTGGAATTCTGTGGGTAGTCTATGGTAAAGAGAATTAGAGACAAGATTGGAAGAAAGCTAGCCAGAGCCAGGCATGATAGTATATGCCTGGAATTATACCAGTGGGAAGGTTGAAGCAAGAAGACTATTTTTTTTTTTTTT
>NC_034590.1:71196202-71197641 GCF_900095145.1 Mus pahari
TCTGTATAGCCCTGGCTGTCCTGGAACTCACTTTGTAGACCAGGCTGGCCTCGAACTCAGAAATCCGCCTGCCTCTGCCTCCCAAGTGCTGGGATTAAGGGCGTGTGCCACCATCGCCCGGCGAAGCAGGAAGACTTAAGAGTTCAAGCCCAGCCTGAGCTACAAAGCAAGACCTAGTCTCTAAGGTATGTGTGTGTGGGAATCAGGATCACTTCGATATCCTATAAATTATCTCAGATAATTTCAGCCTTGAGAAACAGGCTGAAAAAAATATGGCACATTATTTGACCTGACAAGTATTGAAGACTCAGAGAAACAACTCTCCTTACAAACATGTACGATCCTCTAACTAGTAAGTTTTTTGTCTAGACTAAGTGTTCTGCTTATATTTTGTTGTTGTTACGGCTATGTTATTGCTCTAAATTTCCATATCTTCACCTGTCTAAATGGAAAAAAAAATCACAGAAAAATTAAATGGGACTATGTAGCTAGACACTGAGCAGAGTATCTTACACAAGGCAAATGTCTAGGGAGATGCAGCTGCTTATTTTCCTTGTTGAAGTTGATCCCTGGGGCTCACTGCTCCCAAACACTAGGAGGCATGGAAAGATGACATAAAAAGGCTATGATGGAGAACAAACCCGTGGGGAAATACTTTCATTAGTAGTCACTGTGATTCATCTCTATACTACCATTTAACAAGGAAACTGTACATTTACAGAATCTAACTTGAGGAAAAGCTATTGTCTCTCAGCATCTAAATAAAAACCGCCATGTGAAAGTCAGTACTCTAGCAATTGCCTTGACTCCAAAGGTCAGAACTTCCCAAGATTTAGAGCATCTCTGTGCATATGGGGATAGTTAAATGCGAACAGGAACTATAGCAAATAGCAGGAATAGACCCAAGTAACTTATAACAGGAGAGACACGAGTAATGACATAATTGATGGTGATTAAATAAGCAGGATATACCTATCCACAAGGCAGTATAAGTCACATCTCTGTGGGATACTTTTCCTGGATAGTGGAAGCAGAAGGCACACAATACTGAACAAGGCAGTGTATGTGCAGCGACTTCATCACACCCCACTCACAGGACACACCTTCTCCTCTGTCCCTTTAAGCACACTGGCCATGTGTCCTAGAATTGGGAGCTTTCTAACCATATGGTGCAACTTCTTTACTAGTCATATATAAATGACTTATTTAATAAAGGCATAGGGGCTAGGCATGATGGTGGAGGCCTTTAATCCTAGCACTTGGGAGGTAGAGGCATGCAAAGTTCTCTGAGTTTGGGGCTAGCTTGGTCTACATAGTGAATTCGAGGCCTGTCAGAGCTGCATAGTGAGACCTTGCTTCAAGAAAAATAAAAAAAACAAAGGACATTGTTTCCTGCTTTCTTTCTCTTTCTTTTTCTTTCTTCTTTCTTTCCTTCCTTC
>NC_034590.1:71198860-71200370 GCF_900095145.1 Mus pahari
GAAACCCTGTCTCGAAAAAACAAAACAAAACAAAACAAAGTACAACAAGGAACTTAACACATGTCACTATGGCTTGGGTGTGGCTTGAGGGTTCCCCCTTACCACGAAGCTTCCCATGACAAAATTTATTCTCTATAGTGAAGAATTAGGAGGCTAAAACGTAATCTGTTGATAGTTTTTTGGAGGAATATCCCTTAGAAAATGATTAGAAAAAGATAAAAGTTCTGATGGAGGTCTGATGACTGAATCGGGCAGCTTTATATATTTAGAAGAGACAAGCTTACTTGCTGGTTTACTTCCTAAGAAAACCACAATCTCAAACTCATGATCTTCCCATTGCATCACAGAGCTACAATAATAAAATAGCATGGTACTGGCATACAAACACACTGATCAGTGGAATCAAGCCAAAAAAAAGATATAGGTAAACATACCTACAAACACCTGATTTACTTATATACTATTTATTTATTTATTTATTTATTTATTTCAAAGAAGCTAGAAATATACACTGGAGAAAAGGCAACAAATGTTGCTGGTCTAACTGGATGTTAGCATGTAGAAGAATGCAAATACATCTATATCTACTTGCACAAAACTCAACTCCAAATAGATCAAAGACCTTAAAATAAAGACTGTACACCCTGAATTTCATAGAAAAGAAAGTGTGGAATAGGCTTGAACTTAGTGGCACAGGAAAGGACTTTGTGAACAGAACACCAATAGTACAGGCACCAAGACCAACAATTAATAAGTGGGACTTCATGAAGTTGAAAAGCTTCTGTATGGCAAAGGACATCATCATGCAGACAAAGTGGCAGCCACAGAATGGGTAAAGATCCTTACCAATTCAACATCTGACAAAGAGTTAATATCTGTAACAAAACAAAACAAAACCTGAACATTAAGAAAACATAACTCAGCCAGGCGTGGTGGTGCACACCTTTAATCCTAGCACTCGGGAGGCAGAGGCAGGCGGATTTCTGAGTTCAAGGCCAGCCTGGTCTACAAAGTGGATTCCAGGACAGCCATGGCTATACAGAGAAACCCTGTCTCGAAAAACCAAAAACAAAAAAAAAAAAAACAAAAAAACAAAAAAACCCAAAACAAACAAAAAAAACAAACAAACCAATAACTCATTTAAAAATGGGACAAAGACTATGCAAAAGGTTCTGAGATGAAAATGGCTGAGAAACATTTTAAAAATGTTCAATATCCTTAACCATTAAGGAAGTATAAATTAAAACTACTTTGAGGTTTGGAGCTAAGACGAAAGGATGGACCATCCAGAGACTGCCCCACCCAGGGGTTCATCACATAATCAGCCACCAAACGCAGACACTATTGCACATGCCAGCAAGATCTTGCTGAAAGGACACAGATATAGCTATCTCTTGTGAGGCTATGCCAGTGCCTGGCAAATATAGAAGTGGATGCCCACAGTCATCTATAGGATAGAACACAGAGACCCCAATGGAGGAGCTAGAGAAATTACCCAAGGAACTGGAGG
>NC_034590.1:71200510-71202647 GCF_900095145.1 Mus pahari
GTGAGTGGGCAGGGGAGCAGGGCGGGGGGAGGGTATAGCTCCTTTCTCTGTGATAACTCCAACCTGTGTCAAGTTGACACAAAGCTATCCAGTACAGCTATTAAGAAAAATTAAATTATAAAATTCACAGGTAGCTAGGCAGTGGTACCATATACTTTTAATTCTAGCATTTGGGAGGCAGAGGCCAGCAGATCTTTTCCAGGACAGTCAGTGCTACACAGAAAAACCCTGCCTCAACAAAATCATTGAATTAATGAACAAATGAATGAATAAATAAAAGAAATTCACAGGTAAATGGATAGAACTGAGGGGGGTGTCACTGTAAGGTTATCACAGCCCAAAAGACAAATATTGTATACTTTCTTTCATGTATGGATATTAATTTTCAATATGTGTGCTACAATCCACATAACTGCAGAGGTTAAGTAGTACTCATGGACTAGGCGGGGAGGGAGCAGAGGAACACCCAAGGGAGGGGAGAGACAAAGAAAAAATTTAGAAGATAAAATACAGAGGGGGGATGGGTAAGAAGGGTAAAGGAGAGAATATGACAACTAACACTAAAGGCCATTTGAAAATCCATATGCAAACCTACAAGCTATAAGCTTCCCAAAATATATACATAGTTGAAAGGAATCCAATATACATATATGGAGTCACCGAGTAATGAATGGAGGAGACAATGACCAACTAGATAGGTTATGCTGCCAAGTAAAACCTCCTGGGCCAGGAATGGGTTACGTCTTGTTGAGTCAATGGCCAAGGGGGCTCTATGAAAACTCAAGACATTCCAGGTTTCTGCCTAGGCTATTGATTCTTCTTCATAACGTGATAAGGCCCTACTGCTGAAGACACTGAAAAAGGAGAAGTCGAGCTTGAACCTAATTAGGAGCTTCACCCCTACATGCTCTGTACAATAGTGGAGGAAAGGACACTCATCAGTACCTCCCAGCTACAAACCCTGTACCTGCAACAGTGACCTGCCTGCAGGATACACTGTTATATCAGTAGCAGAAACGCTACAGCAGTAACCAACCACTCTCTGACTGGATCTGAGGCCTACTTCATGAGCTGAAACCCATCTGACACTGCTAAAGTGGCCAAGAACCTGAGACTAGATAGGGCCTGGGCCTAGGGAGAAACTTCCTACTATAATTCTGCTAAAGGAATACAGCAATAGAATGAGTCCTAATGACACAGTGCTAAACCCACAGATTAGTGCTTCACTCAACCCACATCAGAGAAACTGCATTTTGCAGTAGATGGGAATTAAAATAGGGACCCACACTGAACAATGTACAAAGAGTGAGACACTTTGGAACACTTGGTCCTAAATGGCATATCTTCATCAATGTCCTCTGCAAGGCTCAGAGATCTATATCGACTCTAAGAGGCAAAGTTGATGGATGACTCTAAAGAAACAATGTCTTCCAGATACCACAGGACTGAAGCACATTGAATTCACAAAGGCTAAGCAAGATGGGGGTCCCAGCACTGAGAAGGGGAAGCAGACATGGAGTCCCTATCCTACCCAAGAAGCTATCTATCTGCAACTGATACCTTCTGCAGATAACTTTTAAGATAACTTAAGGGGAAGATAACTTTTTCTACAATGGAATCTCACTGAGTATCTTAACCACACTTCAGGGCAGGCCTCAGGCCCAGGAAGAGTCATTCAGTCAACATAAAACAAATACAATGATATTTTCATAGACTTTCTGTTTTATTTAGGGCTTTTTTGTTTTTGTCTTGTCTTTTGCTTGTTTGTTTTGATTTTTTCATTTTTTTGCAAGGTTTTTGGTTGGTTTTATTTCATGTTTTTGTTTTTTAAAGACAGGAAAAAAGAACAAAATTTAATTGTTAGGGAGGATCTGAGAGGAAGTGGGAGAAGTGAAAAATTGGAAAACATGATCTAAATATGCTGTATGAAAAAAGTTTTCATTAAAAAAATCCTGAAAAAATAATTACGAGCCAAAATAAGCCTCTTTTATAAATATTCCTATATGTGGTACTGTGTTAATTGCAACAACAACAATAGTGCCTCTCTTCCCAATGATGGCCGATTAGGCCATCTTCTGCTACATATGCAGCTAGAGACACAAGCTCAGGGGGTACTGGTTAGTTCATATTGTTGTTG
>NC_034590.1:71204346-71208345 GCF_900095145.1 Mus pahari
GATTTGAACTCCGGACCTTTGGAAGAGCAGTCAGGTGCTCTTACCCACTGAGCCATCTTGCCAGCCCCGTGTCTCTGGTTTTATGTGGAGGTCTTTGACCCACTTAGACTTGAGCTTTGTACAAGGAGATAAGAATGGATCAATTCGGGGCTGGAGAGATGGCTCAGTGGTTAAGAGCACTGACTGCTCTTCTGAAGGTCCTGAGTTCAAATCCCAGCAACCACATGGTGGCTCACAACCATCCGTAATAAGATCTGACCCCCCCCCCCCTTTTCTGGGGTGACTGAAGACAGCTCCAATGTACTTAAGATATAATAATAAATAAATCTTTAAAAAAAAAAAAAAGAATGGATCAATTCTCATTCTTCTACATGATAACCGCCAGTTGTGCCAGCACCATTTGTTGAAAATGCTGTCTTTTTTTCACTGGATTGTTTTTAGCTCCCTTGTCAAAAATCAAGTGACTATAGGTGTGTGGATTCATTTCTGGATCTTCGACTCTATTCCATTGATCTACATGTCTGTCGCTGTACCAGTACCATGCAGTTTTTATCACAATTGCTCTGTAGTACAGCTTAAGGTCAGGCATGCTGATTCCACCAGAGATTCTTTTATTGTTGAGAATGGTTTTTGCTATCCTAGGTCAGACAAAATATTCTTGAAAACAATTTCACTTATTTTTTTTAGTCTATTTCATCTATTTACTAGAAAACAAGTGTTTTACATTATATTTCTACTTGGCAGCACTGGTAGAGACATGAGAGAGTGTGGTGCTCAAAGGCAAATCATGAGCATCGCCTAAGGTAAGAGAAAGACACAGTAACCAAAAGCCAAATCCTTGAGTGCCGAGGATGTCATACTGAACCCCAGTTAGCCCTGCTTCCAGGAAGAAAATGAAACACTCCAGGCAGTGGGGCGTGACCATTTGGTCCAGGTACCTAGTGCTGCACTCCCATCTGCTCCTACTTTTTGTCTTTCAGTGGTCAACAGAATTAGTGTGTATATTTGCTTGTTACACATGAAGAGATACTTCACTTTTATGAAGGTGTTGCTACTATCTTTCCTAGCAGAATGTCCTTGTATGTTGGCTGCCTTATTCCCAAGTCAAAGATGTGAGGAAAACTTACAAATGGCAGGATTCATAATAGCCCATACCCTGTACTGTAGACCACAGCAGCATGCATGTGTGTGTGTGTGTGTGTGTGCGTGTGTGTGTGTGTGTACACAAATTAAAAGGTAATATAAAGCATTGCTTTGAATAGAAGACAGTTAACATTCCAGCATGGATGAGAAAGGGGTTCACAAAGATCCTGCCCTAGCTGAGGAGCTAACGGCAGCCGATGGCTGTTACAGGAGGGGAGTGGTTTTTCTTTTGGGATATGGTCACTATATGGTTGCCTATGCTCCTGTAGATGGCCCCACATCTGTGCACATGCAAGATGCACTAATTAGACTCCATCAGTCACTTATAAAATAGGAAGACATGAAGGTAGAAGATTTGAAAGGCTTGGAAGAAGTGCGAAGAAGGATTTGGGTTGATCAAGATAATACTGCATTCATGTTTGAAATTGCCAAATAATAATAATATCCAAAAATAGAAATATTTTCGAATATTTCTGGAATATCACCATGTGCAAGGTAGTATCTCTGACACAGAGAGAGACATGATCTAAAGCATCTGAAATAAAATATCTACTCACCTAGTATTTAAATTACTGAGATTAAAGACCCCTACTTTTGACAAGACACAAATTCCATACCTTTACCCTAGTGCATATATATACAAAATGTTACAAGAACCACTGGCTTAAAGAACAGGTGACCTTGAGTACATAATGCTAAAGTTTTGCAATCCGCTCTATCTTAACCATCTTCCCAACAATGAATGCACATGGAAGGAAGAGTTAACTAGACAAGTCTACCCAGAAAAAAATGATCACCAATACACCAGCTTCTGATACCAACAACTTACCGTGAACACTGCCCAGGAAAGGGCGGAATGGCCTCCTCCATGAAGCAGCAGCAGGACTGGACCCTCGGAACCACTCTTGTAAACTCGAAAAGTGTATGAACAGTTAAAGACAATAGATTTAAGGTTTTGATTAATTATAACAAAACAATGCTTATTTTTTTAAAAAGACAAACAAGGTATAACAACTTATATGTAAACTGCAGACTTCCAAAGAAACTTTAGAGGTTTCTGAGATACCAAGACTGTTTTGAAGCCTGCTGCCAGTTTGCCTTCTTTTCAATGAAAAATAAATATTTCCTTTTCCATGAAAAGGACTCAGTTCTTGGTCTCTAGAAATGAAGTCACTTGAGTTTGTTGGACTCAAGAGTATTACTGTCAGGAATTCAATCCCAATCCTTTCCCATGTGTCAGATAACTGCAGCCAAGATAGATTCTGCCAAAGGTTTAAAGGTAATATTCCAGACCATGTAAGGGACTGGTCAGGATAAACAGAATGTTCAGGAGCTACCCAAGTCTGACTTAGTCCCCGTCCTTATGCTGAGCAGCCTCTTTGAGAGGATATATCCTTGCCAGTTTCATTCTCCACTTCCACATCTTCCATTGACTCAAAGTACTGACTCCATGGGACCGGGGTAAAGTCCCGCTTCCGTCCAGGGCTAAGGAGAGGAAGGAAAAAAGGTAAAATCTTGGTCAATAGATAACTGTAAATCTGAAATTAAAATAGCAAGAGTGCTTTCTCATAAAGACACAAAGAGTTCACAAAGCACCATATACAGTATTTAAATAGGTCCAAACAGATTTAAGAGTAAACATTAAGATTAAACAAATTAAGATTAAACGCTAAGATTTTATACAATTGACAGGCATGGTAGTGCATGCCTAATCCCAGTACTTTGGAGGAAGAGGCAGATGGATCTCTGAGTTCGAGGAGAGCCTGCTGTTCAGAGGTGTACAGTTCAAGGACAGACAGGGCGACATAGCAAGACCTTATCTCAAAAAACAAAACAAAATTTATACAATGAAGTAATTAATGTATTTTAATTATGGATAAACTCTGATTATCTATACACATTATAAAATCTACTTTTTTTTCACTGACCCTGGTACATATGCTCATTCTTCCTAGTTTACTCTTATTGTAATTATCCTTAGTCAATATTATTTTTTCATTACAAGCTCAAACTTTTTCATGTTCCTTTTCATTTCCTAATCAGCTGTCTTCACAGAAGGCAATCATGATAGCAGTGTCTGGAGCTTTTAGGAATGTATCTGAAGAACTGTTTGCACAGTAGTGAAAATACTTTTATAACAACCTTGATTGGCAATGGACTTAAGAAGAAAGAATTGACCTTGGAAAAGGTAACCAACAAAACTCAGGGGTGTTTATAATATGAGGAATGTCAGACAGAATCGGAATCAATTCTAATGGTGAATTAAGTCTTACTTTACAACAAGAACTACTTTGATAGGTCAGTGCATGTTAAATCATTTTATGTCAAAATAAAATTCATTTTAAGTCCAACAAAATGGATATACAATTTCTATTTCCTACTATGCCTTTAGCAGAGAGGAACAAAGCACATCTGGCTTCTGCTGAATTCATGGCGCCTTCACTGTGATCACAGACCAGGGTTAGAATCTAACAAGAGTCGTGGACACTGCGTTTTTCAAGCACATGCACATACACTCTGGATCACACATGCAGGTCCAATACAATTCTACTTAGAAACCCATTTGCAACTGAATTAAGAGCCATAGACCTGAACTTTGACCCCAAACAACTATTTCTAGAGAAAAAAGAAAATGACAAGGCAAAATATTTTTAAAAAATAGTTGTTAAACCTGCAGCAATTTTTTTACCTAATAATTTTTTTTACCTAATAAGTTTATTTTTATAACCCAATTCTGTGTTTTCTGTGTGACTTTAAACACAGTATTTAATTTCTACAAACTGAGTCTCTCCATGTCTGGGGCTGTCAATTTTATCCAGGTGGGTATGAAGCCTTTTTTTTTTTTTTTTTTTTTTT
>NC_034590.1:71208455-71211904 GCF_900095145.1 Mus pahari
CTGGAACTCACTTTGTAGACCAGGCTGGCCTCGACCTCAGAAATCCGCCTGCCTCTGCCTCCCAAGTGCTGGGATTAAAGGCGTGCGCCACCACCGCCCGGCGGGTATGAAGCTTAAAGTAACCCTCTCACTACTTATTACTCTCAGACTAGCTTGCTCTATTTATGTTTTCTAAAAATATTTTAGTTCACCTAACTTGGCACTACTGTGAGAACACTGAGAGCAAGAGCATTCCCCATGTATTCACAGAACTGACACATCAATAATTAACATCTGCTGACACAATGAAATGAGCCAATGTAAATACAGCACTTAGCTTGGTATCTCAGTATATATCCATTATTGCTACTATTAAATGGCTTGGAGGCTAATAAACACGATCCCCCTTACTTGAACCTAGTAAGGATTCCAGTAAAAGAAAATGCAACACTATACAACTATAGTAATCAAGCCCGTAGTACATGAGTATGGATTAGGATCGCCTCAGTCCACAAACCAACAACCCTGGTTCAAACAGGAATAATGGTAATTTGGGGTCGGGGGCACAGAACATTCTTCCAACAGATGCTGGGGTTACTGAACATCTATAAGCTATTTTAGAAATCAGTATGGAGAACACTCAAAAAGATAAAAATAAATCTACCATATAACCCAGCTATGAATCATTGGTATATGCTAAGGACCAAACATCGTCACTGCTGTTCTATTCATAATAGCTAGGAAATGGAAGCATTGCCCTTTAACTGACAAATGGATACTGAAAATGTGGTGTGTGTGTATGTGTGTGTACACTTACCTAAACATAGTGGAATACTATTCAGCCATAAAGAAAAATGAAATAATGGAAATAATGAAATTTGCAGGTAAGTGGATGGAACTAAAAAATATATCGAATGAGGTAACCAACACCCAGAAAGACAAATGTGGCATGTTCTTACTCATCTGAGGCTCTTGGCTCCAATTCCTCAGATGTGGGTATGCAACATAGAACAGCAATAGAAACCAGGGAAGTAAAAAGAAGCCATCGGAGGACACACTAGAGATAGCAAGATACAAATGATTTGAAGGAATAAAAGGAAAGAATGAGGAGGGGGTAATAAAATAACAGGATGTCTAAAAAGGCCATAATGAATGAAAGTCTAATTGTATACATATAAAGTTTGAATGAAGTTTTCCCATTTGGGCTGACAATGTTCCCTACAAGAGCCATAGATTATCTAATAAAAACTAATCCCAGATCTGAAGTCTCTTTTTGAGTTGTTGGTCAGGGAAGTCCCAGAGACTGCCAAAGCAATATAAGCTTATATATAAGCAATATAATTGCTGTTGTCCTTGGCTGTCTCTCAGAAGATAGAGTTAAGTCCCTCTTGCTGAAAGACACCATGCATACACCTTGGACATTAAGAATCTGAGCTGGACCTGACCTGAAAGTCTCCCTCCATGCAAGCACGAAGAAAAGCATTATAGATCCAGCACCCAAGCAAAAGCTAGGCATGATGGTGTACATTTGTAACCCTAGTGCTGAGGTGGAGACGGATGTCTAGAGCTTTCTGACAAGCTAGCCTTGCCAAAGCAGTGAGTTCCAGATTCAGTGAGAGACCATATCTCAAAAATGAGATAGAAGGCTGGAGAGATGGTACAGCTTTTAAGAGCAATTGTTTCTCTTGGAGAAGGACCCAGATTGGATTCCTAGCATTTATATAGTGACTTAGAACCATCTCTAACTCTACTCCTGGGGTCCAACACTTTCTTCTGACCATTTTAGGCACCAGGCAAGCATATGGTATACATACATACATACATAATACACACACACACACACACACACACACACACACACACACACACACACACACAGATACATACATTACATACATGAGGGCAAAACATTTGCACACATAAAGTGATAAATCCTTTTTTTTTTTTTTAAAAAAAAAGGTGAAGAATGATTGTAGACACTCAACATTATCTTGTGGCTTCTAAACACACACACACACACACACACACACACACACACACACACACACAAACATGTCAGCAAACATACCCAAATACTTAGAATATGTAACTAAAGAAATGCAATGCTTGTACATAAAAATCTATATAATCTACATGTAATCTATCTTTGTTTGTTATCTCTAGCAAATAAAAGGAGAAACACCCGTATCCACAGATATGAAGAGCTAGTATTAAGAGGGATGACTGCAAATTAATCTACAGAGTTAAAGGGATGTCTGTGAAGATCATCACCCACTCCTCAGCAGAGTCCCAAAACTCACATGGAAATGGATGGGATCCAGAAAACTCCAGATAATTTTTATAAAAAACAAGGCTGGAAGCTTCCTGATTTAAACTTATTACAAAGCTACAACATTCAAAATATGGTGTGGTAGCTCACAGACAGATATACATCACTGAATACATCAATGACATAAAATGTGAAAACTCAGAAACAGTCTATTTGTTATGGTCAAATGAAGTTTGTTTGTTTGTTTAAGATGTCAAGATAATGCAATAGGAAAAAGGACCCCCACACTCCAAAATGTTAGTATAATCTGTTATCCACTTGCAAAAGAAACAAGCTGAACCCATTCCTTATATCACACGCAAAAATTAACACAAAATAGAGCAGGCTTACATTTAAGAGATAAGAGTATAAAACTCCTGGGATTGGGGCAAAAGAAAGGAAAAAAACCATTCATATTCCTTAGGGGCCTCAGAGTCCTCACTTTATGGGCTACAATACAGATTAGCTTGTACTTTTATTTGCCTACAGTCTTCAGTTTTTCTCTGCTAAACAGCTTAATATTCTTCAATTTGTTTTCTATCTTTCTGAATCTTGTTGGCATCCTATCTTTCCTGACTTCTGATTTTGTTCTTTTTTCTAAATTACTTTACTACAATTGAGTAAGGTTTTGGCAGGTTGAAGGGATCACAAAGATAAACACACATTAATTTCTGCAACAGCTCTCTGGGTTTTAAAACCAACAAAACTACAATAAAGAGAAGTCAAACACCTTGTCTAAAACTGCAGAGAACACATGAGCTCTCAGATCACTTTCTTATCAGTTCTCCACTTTGTCCTCAAAATAATTAGGTTCTTTACTTTTGAAACTATCAAAGCTGGCAATTCTAAACCCCAGAAACCCTTAGGACGATGTGAGGAGAAGCTCATCCAGCTGTAGGGAAGGAAAGGTAACAACAGGCAGGAGTAGAGGTTTGTAACTGAAATGATGGTGATGCTGGGACCAAGGTGGGGCATGAAGCAAGAAAGGAAAATTCAAGATCTGAGTCCCCAGTATATCTAGTGCTACTCCCAGACAGAGAACACAGGAGGCACTTTAAAAGAATTCATGGGGCTGGTGAGATGGCTCAGTGGGTAAGAGCACCCGACTGCTCTTCCAAAGGTCCGGAGTTCAAATCCCAGCAACCACATGGTGGCTCATAAC
>NC_034590.1:71211959-71227904 GCF_900095145.1 Mus pahari
TGGTGGCTCATAACCATCCGTAACAAGAACTGACGCCCTCTTCTGGAGTGTCTGAAGACAGCTACAGTGTACTTACATATAATAAATAAATAAATCTAAAAAAAAAAAAAAGAATTAAAAAAAAAAGAATTCATGATAAATACTGAGATACTGTACATGTGAAAATCCTAAATCCTAGTCATAATTTTTTGTTGGTGGTGAAAATATTAAATTATCCAGATATCAGACACCGTGGAGTGAAAGAGGAAATAACGGTGGTTCATATAAGGGGACATGGAGCAAGAGTGCTCAAATAATGTGGCTTCGAGCAAGTAAAACTGTACTCCACTGAAAACCATTTCACATAACCTGCTGAGTCAGACAACATAAAAATATGCTTTGCTTGAAATGTACAAATGAGAGACTGCTGTTGCACAGCAAGAAAAGCTGTGATTTTATACCTTTGATAATCAAGAACTCCACTTTAATTTAGGAGGAAATGCCTATACTTTGTTCCACTACTCACTCAGCATGAGGACAACATAGCCACTAACTTCTTTTACCAAAATTGGACAGGATAAAACATTTACAATGAACTAGAATCACCTATGTGGGCTCACTCCCTAACACATTACTGGTATAACCTTGACTGTTTTCTTACACTGTACAAGGCTAGCCTCATATACCATTTTGAGGAGGAACTGAGGTGGCATACAGGTGGAGTCACAATAGACAGTGTAAAGGAATCCAACAGAAACTTCTTTACTATATTCCATTAATTCTCACACATTTCTTTTCATATTTAAGGTACCAATGTTTTAACAATGCAGGTGGCCAAGAAACAGTTCTAACTTAACTGTGCCTACTTGTTTGAGAGTGAACAACAAAAACAGAATCAGAAATTTCAAGACAGGTGTTGACAGGTTGGGAGAAAAATCTTGGAGGCTAATATAAAGTGCTCTTCTAGCCACGAGAAGTGAACGGTTTGAGGGTTAGATGTACCGTCAAATGAGGTCAGCAGCAGATGTCACAGGTAAGGTGGTTTTACATAAGCATGATGCTGGTGTGGGGGCTGCTGCTTGGTTTTAAGAAACACTCCACGGCCAATGTTCCTGTGAGGCACAGAGAACTGTATTGGTGAGAATGATTCACAAGAGTGAAGACTAAATATGAAAACGTGTCAGAAGCACTGCACTTCATTTTGCTCCCCTTTCCCTTTCTGCATGCACTCATAAGTGAAATATGATCACGCCAACAGAGCTCATATAAAATAATGCGAAATTTTTATATCCAAATTCAAAATGAACTCTAAGTGATAAAGTATTATGTCACAATTTAATTGATAGGTCTTTTTCTTAACGGTTCATCTGATGACTGATGGTGCTTTGTATATACACAATATTTTCTTTATTCTCCTAACAACAAAATAGTGATTAATTTACTTACTTATTCAAGTATAAACACCCTTTGTATTTTATTTACTTGCATCAAAGTAATTAGGTTATTGGAATTCACATTTGATAGAGGAACAAATAACACTCAGAAACAATGAAAATATGCCATTTTTCCCAACAATGTAACACTGTCCACTCTAAATTTAAATAGGAGGGAGGGTCCATAGACTTACTTAATAGAAATGAGATTTAAAACTGTGACCCTTGAACCAGTTGGGGTGGTAAGCACCTATGACTCCAGCACAGGGGAGGATGAGGCAGGAGGATACTTAGTATACAATAAGTAAATTTGTATTACATTTTGTTATACCTTAAACAATGAGTCTGCATACATAGAATCCCATTTTCTCCTTTAAAACTAAGTAAGATTAGTTTTACATATTTTAAGAAAACAAAGTTACTCTAATTAGTAAGGCCAAGAAGGGGATCCTACTTTGCTTTTTAAAACCTATTTTCAAGCTGAGCAGTGGTGGCGCACGCCTTTAATCCCAGCACTTAGGAGGCAGAGGCAGGCGGATTTCTGAGTTCAAGGCCAGCCTGGTCTACAGAGTGAGTTCCAGGACTGCCAGAGCTACACAGAGAAACCCTGTCTCAAAAAACCAAACCAAACAAAAGAACAAAAACAAACAAACAAACAAAACTATCTTCATTCTTCTACAAGACAGTAGTTCTGAACCAATAGTACTGAAATAGAGCTGAAAAACATGTCTGTGGGCAAGTCCATGCCAATCCTTCTATTTCTGTATGGCCCATGAGTTGAGAGTAATGTCTGAAAGGATAGGAAAAGACTGTTTAATGACATGAAAAATCACACATCAAGGTAAGAAACTGCTTTGAATTCCAATTAAAAGAAACAAAAGAAAAAAAATACATGACATTCAAACCTCAGTGGCTCCAAATAAAGTATTATTGGCATACAAGTACGCTCACTGACTGGCTTCCTTCGCCCTGTAACAGCAGAGCTCAAAGGCTGTAGCAGACATTCTATGAGGCCTTCATAGAAAAGCTGCTGGTAGCAGGGCCTGGTGGCACAGGCCTTTAATCCCAGCACTTGGGAGGCAGAGGCAGGCGAATTTCTGAGTTTGAGGCCAGCCTGGTCTACTAAGTGAGTTCCAGGACACTCAGGGCTATACAGAGAAACCCTGTCTCGAAAAAAAACAAAAAAGAAAAAAAAAGAAAAGCTGCTGGTCTTGCATATAAACAACAGGTGCCCCAAAGACAGCAGAAAACAGGAACAGAATGGAAAGGCTGCACTGCTCAGGCAAAACCTTAGGATTCATTTGAAATGAATGTTATATATTCACCACTCAAATTTATAAAAGTATTTCTTTAACTTGCTACTACAGAAAAAAAAAAAAAAAAGAAAGAAAACTCTTTGCACTTTAGGAGTTTGCATTAATTTATCCCACCCAAGTTTGACATAGTAACAATGAAAAAAAAAAAAAAAACCCAAAAACCAAAAAACAACTAGTGACATACAAAAATTAACAAGAGGAAATGACAAAGCATGTTTTGGGTACTCAGGTGACAGGTGAGAGAAAAGGCATGGGTAGAGTGGCCTCAGAGCTTCTTGAGAGTAGGTCTGTATAAAGTGAGGAGAGAGGGAGCACAGCGAACTAAATGCAGCAGTTGGCACTGCAGAAAGCCTTCAGTGGGGAAGAACATAAGGGGCGTGTTTGCTGCCTGAGTGCAATACTCATCAGCAACCAATAAATGAAATTTTAATGTCACTGCTTGAGACATAGTTATGGAGAGCTTTTGGGGCTTTCATTTAAAAGTGTAATGTTTGATCTAGTCCCTAAACCTGGCAAAGTCACCAGTGTGTAGGTAGCAACTCCTTATAAAACAGTTTTCAGATAGAGAATAAGAGATGAACAAGACAAGACCAGGGAAAAAAGATTCTATAAAATGAAGCTGCTGTAGAAATAACTGCTAATAGATAGTATTCTATGAGTGGACTTGCTTTCAGGTTAGACTTAAAGAGGAAAAGATAATCAGGAATGGATCCTTGTAACAGAGACTGGTAACAAGCATGACCAGTTTTAAGTCTTACAAATTTATAAGTCCTACTGTACCTACAATCTGATGACATAAAGTACAAATTATATTACCCTATAAAGTTTAACAAACTTTCATAAGAAAGAAATACAGCTCTGGTTATGTCATCTTCAAGGCACCAGTGGGGAAATGTCATTATCCTTAGAATGGGGGTAAAAATAGGTCTCTGTCAATGGTCAGCACTTAACGAAGTATCAGAGAGGGCTGGTGATAAAGTGCTTTCCACTCAGCCTGGTGACCAAAGTTCAACCCAGAACCCACAGGGTAGAAACGGGGAGTCAGGATTCCTGAGTTGTGCTCCACCCTCCCACACGTATACACACACACAAACTCAATAAATAAAGGCAAAATTAATTTTTGTTTTGTTTTGTTGGTTTTTTCGAGACAGAGTTTCTCTGTATAGCCCTTGCTGTCCTGGAACTCACTTTGTAGACCAGGCTGGCCCCGNACTAAGAAATCCGCCTGCCTCTGCCTCCCAAGTGCTGGGACTAAAGGTGTGCGCCACCACCACCCAGCCAAAATTAATTTTTTAAAGGCACCACAAAGAAATCCAGCAAAAACCCTATCCTAAGGAAGCTCTTGAGGAAAGAGAGCAATGGTTATTTATGTCAGATAGGTGTTATATCTACAAGGATAGATGTAACATAGTTACAGTGGTGTGGTTCCTACTAGGAGATAACCAAATGAAGAAAAATATACAATCCACCAAGGCAGAAGGGGAAGGAGAAAACTGTTAGCCTGAGAGGTCAAGAAAAAAAAAAACATATTTTATATACTTTAAGCAATGTTTCAAATGTAAGGAGGTCTAATAGACTTGAAGATCTACTTAGAGCGTTACTGTTAATACTTAGAGCGTTACTGTTAATACTTAGAGAGTTACTGTTAATACTTAGAGCGTTACTGTTAATACTTAGAGCGTTACTGTTAATACTTAGAGCGTTACTGTTAATACTTAGAGCGTTACTGTTAATACTTATAAACTTCACAGGCGCTGCCCTAGTCACTGGTCACAAACTCTCTAGACAAGGAATTTTGTAGAACAGGCTAACACTGAAGTTTAATTGCAGCAAGTCACTTGAATCAAGGCATTGCAGCTTCTAAGATGCCCTCATTAGCACTATTTTAAAGAGAAAACAACAGTAACAACAACAACAACAAACAACCAGATGGCTGGCTGGGAGTTGTAGTAGAACTGGAGTGGCCATTACTAGTGATAAGGACATACTCAAAGTAAATGCTACAATTCAAAAAACTATACAAATTATCTAACCCAAAGTTTGCACTATGGAGAAAACAAGTAGGTTCTGTTATGTAGATACCAAGGTTTTAAATTCTGGAATAATAGTATTTTTATTATAAATATGGCTCAGAAAAGCTCCTTTTTGTAACACTGAGGATTGGATTTATACTACTTGGTGTCAAGACATTCCTTCTATGATACCATGGTGGTTGAGGCTCAGGTAGAGACAGAAATAACCAACCAGAGCTACACGGCTTGCTAACAACAGAAGATAAAAAAGACCTGGCTGGAAGTAAAATCAGTCTTTCTGGTAGAATTTGAAATGGCTGGAGTTCTCTATACATTCTCTTAGTCAATCTTCAAAATATATTGATAGTATATACTAGAGATAGTAGTCAACACCTAATTTGGAACATCTAAGTGTGGTATCTAACCCTTTAATGACTCTATTAATTAAAAGCTTGCTCTTGGGACAGAAAGTGGGTCAGCAGGTAAAGGAGCTGCCATCAAGCCTCACAGCCTGAGTTTGATCCCCAGACTCACATGGTGGAAGGAAAGAACCCACTCTTGAAAGCTGTTTTCTGACCTCCATAGGTACACTGTGAATGTCCACAAACTAAGTAAAATTTTTATAGTTTCTTTTATAAAGAAACTATTTCATAACCTGAAAGGCCTTCCCTGCCCCCGCCACTCCTTCCAAATCTTTGACAGAGTTGGGGGTATATACTAACACAACAGAATAAATTCAGTCAAAGAAAGAAATGAGGTGGGCTGGAGAGATGGTTCAGCAGTTAAGAGCACTGACTGCTCTTCCAGAGATCCTGAGTTCAATTCCCAGCAATCACATGGTGGCTCACAACCATCTGGAATGGAATCCAATGCACTATTCTGGTATGCCTGAAGACAGCTACAAAGTATTCATATAAATAAAAATAAGTAAATATGGAAAAAAAAAAAAAGGAAAGAAATGAAGTATGAATATACCACAGCTCTAGAGAAGCCTGGGCTACAGAGTTAGTTTCAGGACAGCCAGGATTATTCAGAGAAAGCCTGTCCTTAAAAAAAAGAAAAAAGGGCTGGTGAGATGGCTCAGCGGGTAAGAGCACCCGACTGCTCTTCTAAAGGTCCTGAGTTCAAATCCCAGCAACCACATGGTGGCTCACAACCACCCATAACAAGATCTGACGCCCCCTTCTGGAGTGTCTGAAGACAGCTACAGTGTACTTATATATATAAATAAATCTTTAAAAAAANAAAAATTTAAAAAAAAAAAAAAAGAAAAAGAAAAAAAAGCCGGGTGTGGTGGCGCACGCCTTTAATCCCAGCACTTGGGAGGCAGAGGCAGGCGGATTTCTGAGTTCGAGGCCAGCCTGGTCTACAAAGTGAGTTCCAGGACAGCCAGGGCTAAACAGAGAAACCTGCTTGTGGACGTTGTACATCGTGGTGCGGAGCCTAGTGCGCACCACGATGTACAACGTCCACAAGCAGAGGGCTAAACAGAGAAACCCTGTCTCGAAAAACCAAAAAAAAAAAAAAAAACTAATAAATTATATATATATATATGTTATATATATAAATTATATAAATGTGTGTGCATACATATATGTATAATTTTTTGATATAATTTTAAAAGTAAACAAATCAGAAACAGAGGGATTTGGTTTTTTACCAGCACAATCTGTACCCTTCAGCAAACACTTCACAGAGCTCTTTATCTGTGTTATTCTAAACACCATACTCTTTGACCCAAGAAGATCAATGAACTAAAAAATCCAGAGTACTGGGCTTGAATGCTGTTTCTGGCCATGATTCTATGGTATCAGGCAAGTCAATGGACATTTGTTAAAAGAAAATGTCACCTGAGCATGTGGTACACGACTATAATCCTAGTGCCTTGTCAGAGACAGGATAATTAAGTGTTTACAAGATACTGTCTCAAAAAAAAAAAAAAAAGTGCTCATGGGGGAAAAACAAATTAATTTCCCCTTACCCTAGTTTAATTCATTGGACACACGCGCACACACACACACACACAACTGCTGAGTTCTATGCACCAGCTTGTTTGTAACCATGGTTTCTCCATTAAGCCTTGGCTGTTCTGGAGTTCACTGTGTAAACTAGGCTAGCCTCGAACTCAGAGATCTGCCTGCCTCTATCTCCTAAGTGCTGGGATTTAAAGTGTGTACCACCACTGCCCAGTCTCAAGCAGAGGTTTTTAAGTGGTACTCCCCTCAAGCATATCAGGGTTTCCAGACAAGGACCCCAATTCAACTTAATGAGTAGCTTCAAGTCTATAGTAAATTCAAACAACGATATGTCTGTGTCACCTAAGAACATCTATTAAAGAATTATGCCACCAGGATTTCAGGCCTTACCCAAGAGTAGCACTGGTATACTTAAAAAAGGAATGACTCCCAAAAGCTAAAGCTAGATTGAATTCAGTTCTACCACATACCAGTTGGGTGACTTTTGATCTGATACAAAATTTCCTTACCAATAAATGGGGAGGAATATCTATTTTGTAGGACTGTAGGTAAATTAAACCAAATCTCATAATTAAGTTGTAGTGGCAATGCAAGCATAAGTATTACTATACTATCTATGAATATATTGGAATTTTTAAGGACAATTTGAAAAACCAAATGATGGAAACTCAAGAAAATTCATAAACTTGGAATTCATAAAGCTGGAATAAACAAATGTACATAAAATTTAGAGAAAATGAAGCAAAAAAGCAGGACAAGCACTTCTAATCCCAGCACTATGAAGCCCAGGAAAAAGGACTGCCTAGAGCCAGCCTGAGAC
The DNA here is from genome assembly GCF_900095145.1 of Mus pahari. Lineage (NCBI taxonomy): Eukaryota > Metazoa > Chordata > Mammalia > Rodentia > Muridae > Mus > Mus pahari. Next base: position 71,219,496 of record NC_034590.1, read on the forward strand.
AGAGTTGCAAAACTAACCCCAAAAAACAAAACACAAGAACAAAACAAAAAAATCAGTTGGGTGTAATGGTGAATGCCTACAATCCCAGCACTCAGGAAGCAAATTCACGAGGATCCAGATCATTCTGGTCTACATAGCAAGTCCAGGCCAGCCATGGCTATACAGTAAGACCCCTGTGTCCATCAAACCAAGGTAGGGAGGAAATGGTAAGTAAAAAGCAAGCAAAAGGGCCGGGCGTGGTGGTGCACGCCTTTAATCCCAGCACTTGGGAGGCAGAGGCAGGCGGATTTCTGAGTTCGAAGCCAGCCTGGTCTACAGAGTGAGTTCCAGGACAGTCAGGGCTATATAGAGAAACCCTGTCTCGAAAAAACCAAAGGGGGGGGGGAAGCAAACAAAAGGAGAAATTTAAAAAAAAAATGCTTTGAAACAGACAGAAATGAAATTTGTCAAATCAGGACTGAAAAAAGAATCCTAGAGTGACAATATAGACAACTCAAGTATAAGCAGGGTGATACCCATGAGCCAAATGCATAGTCTCTGTCTAGATACCCAATCGAGCTCCCTAGAGCCCTGCCAACTAACCTTTTAGTATGCCTTACTTAGTAGCAGGAATATTTAAGTCTTGGTTTTCACATTTACTAAAATAAAATATTTCCTCTGCCTTTGACTCTATCATACAGAGCAAAAACACAGATTTCTAGGACTCTCAGGTTCCTCAACCACAAGACACAGTGGAAAAATGGGACAGTAAATTCTCTTTCAGCTTTATGATTCTAAAAGGAAGAATCTCTTTTACTATTTGCATGAGACTTCTTAGAAAGGTTAGGCACCAATAAGGAAGCAGAAAAGGAAATGAGACCCTTGAGGATCACATACAATTCATTAACATCTGTTCTTCTCTCCATAGCACTCTAACGGAGAAGCATTTTTCTGTAGGGTTTGGTGTCTGAGGTACACCTGTAATATTAGTACACAGGTGGTTGAGGTAGGAAGACTAATTCCAGGCCAACCTGGGCTACAAGCAAGGCCCCTTATCAAACAGAGAAAGAAAGAGCATCTCTCTAAAGCACTATCTTTTCCAGAACAAGCAATGACCTAAATCAATAAGACCAAAGCAATTATTTAAAAAGGATAAAGAACCAGCAACTATAAAATTGTTTAATGAGTAGATCTTCTCTTGGTATGGTTCTCCCAATTAATCATTTTCAGAAAACTTATTTTGATAAAGGGAGGAGCTGAAGTTCACTCAAACTTACCTGAAACATGTGGAATTACTTTTAAAAACTAGCATTTGATTACATTTGTACAGATGAATACCAGTGTACTGAAAGATCGAATTGTAATTAGGAAAAACCAGCTCCTAAGCCAGGCGTGGCAGGAGGATCACGAGTCCAGGATCAGGCTTGGCTATAGTGAGACCATAACCCCACCCCCAAAAGCAATAACTAAAGAAAAACCACGTGAAGAATCATTACATTTATTTTTATACTTCAGGCTATTTTTCCAAAATAATGGTATAGGTCAGCTTCCAAATTTTCTTTATTTATGTTAAAAGTTCAATCTTTATGTCTTTTCAAGACCAATCTTTATTTTATCTTATAACAAGCCTTCCATTTTACCTGCTATTATGCCTCCTCACTCAATTTTTTTTCTATTATAGATCATAATCTCTTGGATTCAGATTTTTCCAATCATTTTAATAGCAAGACTTTCTCTCATCTCCTATACTCAGCCTTCACAGAACTGCATACATCTTTTCTTGCCTTTTGGTCAGTCTGTGGACATAGAACATCTCTTGAACTGAATGTAGTCTTCCCCCCCAGAAATATCTACCAGCTTCTTTCTCCACTCCCAAATCCACACAGAGCTCTTCTCTCTTTACCATTAGTAGTCCTCCAAATAGCCCAATGACTATCCAATTCTCTCTGCTTTCCAGCACCGCTTACTAGTATGTTCAACTACCACGATTTCTCCAGCAGGCAAGCATCCTGTAACTTGACACAAGCCTGTCAGGGATCTAAATTTCTAAAGTTTCTTTCATTAGCTCAGCTTTTAAATTGGGAGTGTAGCTCAGTGATGTGGCATTTGTCTAGTTCTGGGTTCCAGCCTCAACACCACAAAAATTGTTTCTCACCCACATACATTAAGCACACACACACTCAAGCCCTACTCCCTTTCCAGCAAACCATTTACTCCCATTTTATTGTTAAGTGGCTACTCCCAGTGCTTCACTAAATCTAATTCTTAGACCAATAGATAGTTTCCCTCAGGTCCCATTTGCTTGGCAAAACAAAACAATTGATGAAATCTTTGGTCTTCACAGATTTTACCTCTCCAGTGCTTCCGTTTAACAAATCCTACTCGAAATTATTTCTCAGTCTCTGGGATATCAGTGGTCACTGTTCCAAACTCAGCTGTTGTCCTCATCACACCCCACCTATTTCCCTAGTATCTTGGCTCACTCCCTTTATAAGAGTCTCCTAGTCATGTTCTCTGTCTTTCCTTAGACCTATTCTCCAAGCTTTCTGGTTCACCCCCTCATTCTCTGAACTTGACTCTTACACTTCTGGAAAGTTTCTCTAGAACCTTCTACTCTCTGGTCTTTGCCTCAGATGTTTTCTATACCCCTCAGGTAAAAGCCTTCTTACTCCTGGCTAACTTTCTTGATCCACCAATCCCCCTCAACTTTTCTCTCAGTCATTCCCTATTCCCCCCAACGATGGCAGATTTCTCTTCACCTCACTGATTCACTCTTTCTCCCAGTGTCATCACTTCTAGAGTTGATTCCCATCATCCCTTAGATTATCCTTTCATCTTTCTCAACCTTGTCCTTATTCCCCTTCTCTCTCCAACAATGTTATCAGTCCTCCAGTGGACTACTCCCTTAGCGCCTCACCTAGTCCCCGAATCTACCTTCTACTCCATCTAAACATCTCCAGGCCAAGGCCAGCATTTCCTCCAATTCACAGCGTCCCTTCCCGTGGCACTCTGAATGCCCAGACACCAATCTCCAATGGCCTGGGCCTGGCCTCCTGGGAGAGTGGTACAAGTCACGTACCCCATCCGCATCTTGGCTCCGCTCTGACTGCCCCCGCTGCCGGGTAGAGGAGGGCGAGAAGGTAGGCGGCCGAGGTGCATGCTTTTTTCAAGGGCCGACATCAAAGGGAAGCTGCACGTCGACAACAGTCCCACGATACGTGCAGTACAACCGGTCACAGCTCACTCCTCTAACGACGCCCAGTCGCCTTTGGACAGCAACCAGCCACCGGCAGCGCCGCCTACCGCCCACTGGCTCAGTAAACCCCGCCCCCTCGCCGCAGCGCTTCCACCGGAAGTGCGCAACAGCCTTCGCACAAAGGAAACTGGGTAACGGAGTCTGCGGATCCCTCAGACGCCAATCAGAGAACTCGACAACCCTAGCGGGAAGAGCCCTCTTGAAGGCAATGCATGCTGGACAATGAAGTCCTCAAATAGTGTATCAATTTGCGCTTGCGCAGCTGCAGATGCCCTAGTCCAACTTCGCCAAGGTAGGGAAGCAAAGCATCATGGGTGTTGTAGTCCATTTGCAGAAGCTCTTATTGGCGCCTTCTTTTGGCACCGCTTTCCGGGAACTGTTGGAGGAAGAGTGTTTCTTCCTGCGTCCCAGGCTTCCCAGCGGCGCCCGTTGCCGGGGAACGCAGGCGCCGTGGGAAGGGATGGCGGGAGCGTACAGCTTAGCAGCTGGCACCTGCGTTGACTTTGTGACGAAGGGCCCAGGCTCGGCATGAAACAACGGAAAGGCCAGGGGCCTGGGGGCGGCCGTGGGCGCAAGAAGAGAGGTAACTTTATTTGTTTAAGGTTGAGGAAAACTTAAAAGGGCTAAAGAATTCTAAGGAGACTTCCACCCGCTCCGGTTAAACAAAACAAAACAAAAGAGTACAGAAGAGAGACTAACCAGGGAACCAGAAAGTTAAGAGAGTTTTTTGTTTTTGTTTTTTTTTTAAAGAATGGAAAGGGTCGATAAATGAGGCAAATGAGGATTAATGGATACGGATAGGAGAACAACAAAATTAAACGTGCTCTTTTTTACGACAAGGATACATGTATGTGTGTTAGAGGGAGTCGGAGTAGGGGGAAAGGATATATAACTTTGTCCGGAAGAATCTTAGATGATGAAAGGGTGTGCGGTAGAGGACATCGTGAAATCAGTAACCCAAGCTAACCCAAAAAGCAAATAAAACCACTTATGTATATACCCTTCTACTTCTCTGACTTTTTTCTTGGAAGTAATTGTGCTTCATAAGAATGTACTGAGATCTAATCAGGAATCGATACAAGTAGTTTTTTCAACTAAAACAGTTTGTGTCCTGGAGAAAAAGATCTACCATAAAGCTCAGGGATAATTCGTTGAAATTCAAACGTATGTGCATATATGCGCACTTAGAATGACTTGAATCCAACCTAAATCTCTTAGTTATCCAGCTCCTATAAGAGGCCCTATGGACCTCAGGCTGGCCTTCAACTTGATCCTCCTGCAGTAGCCTCTAGGTTTTTTGCTTTGTTTTGTTTTGGGTTTTGTTTTGTTTTTAAGTCTTCTCTAAATCTTTCAGAAAAGGTACTGACTGAAAGGAAAGCCAGGGTTGTAACTGATCGCTTCATTTACATCTGATTCATCATCCTTCTGAAATCTAGTAAGATTCAAAGTTAACATTATGAACCCAGAACCAAAGATAGCAGCAAATCTAAAAATGTTAGTCCCTTGACAGTGTGATCTTGACAGCAAAGACAATTTAAGAGTGAGATAAAGAGCCTGCTGTGGTGGTCCACACCTTTAAGCCCAGTACTTGGGAGGCAAAGGCAGGCAGATCTTTGTGAATTCAAGGTTAGCCTAGTATACAAATCAAATCTAGGACAGCCAGAGCTGGTTACACTGAGAAACCCTGTCTCAAAACAAACAAACAAACAAACAGAACAAAAAAAGAGTGAGGTTAAAAATAATGTATCTTCTCCATTATTTTATTTATTATTTTACATCCCAATTGCTGCCCCTATACCCACCTCACAAAGTCCCTCTCCCACGATAACGTATCTTATCTGTGGTTAACTATGGATTTGCAACGGTATTTAACAAAACTTCCAACTACAGAGATTTTAAAATTTGTCCACTTGTTTTATTTCCTTTATGCTTTTCAAATGCTATCTTTCAATTAAAGACAAGTTTGGATTAACATAAGTGGCCAGGTAGGTTATTTTATGGCCTGTTTTGCTAGTTACTTCTCAGTTCTGTTAGGAAAAGCCTTCTCTGTAGACACTAAGTTTGTTTATTTTTCATTCAAAGAGTATATAGGGTATATACACTTTATCCCAGCTTTCAGGAGGAAGAGGCAGGTGGATCTCTGTGAGTTTGAGGCCATCCAGTATTACGTAAGTGAATTCCAGACAAGCCAGGATTACCTAGTAAGATGTCTTTAAAAAAAAAAAAAAGAAAGAAAGAAAGAGAAAAAAAAAAAAAAAGCAAATTCTGTTTTCCATAGTTGGACCAGATTTTGACTGAGTTTGTTGTATTCCTCGAAGGTTTGAGTGACATTTCACCATCTACAAGCCTGCCACCTCTGGTTGAAGGGCAGTTACGCTGCTTTCTCAAACTCACTATTAATAAAGTTGTATGGAAGATTGCGAAGCCTCCTACTTCTGTACTTGTCCGAGTAAGATGGTGGGGAGAAACATCCGATGGAACCCTCTTTTGTCCCAGAGATGCATTGCAGACTGAGCCAAAAGCTGTGAGAACAACTACCCGTTACGCGATTCGCTGTGGTCCAAAGCAGTTTACCTCGTATCTGACAGGTATGGCTTTTTGTTGTATCGTCTTAACTGCAAACCTGATGTGAAATGTGCTTGTCATCAGCCCATCATTTAAACAGACATCTTTAAACTGTCTTCCCTGCCAAGAGCACACAGTCAAGGGAAGAGACTAACATCTTTAGATTTTCCCACCGCTGTTTAGAGCTGGGTTCATAATAACTGAATCTTACCAGATTTCAGAAAGATGGTAAATCAAAAGGTAAATGGTATTTATTTGTAAAACTTAAATCCTCAAATGAGGAGGGTTAGCAAGTCAGTAAGAAAAAAAAAAGTATCTTTTAATGCAGGAATCAACACTCATGCATTTGTCAGTACTTCCTGTGAGATAACTATGCATCATATGGCCATTCAAGTTGGCGTGGGAACTATAGGATTTAAGGAAAGTAACTTTACATTTCTGACCTATCTTCTCACCTCTACAATGAGATCAACTGCCTGCCCTTTCACCTTCTGGGTGTTTTCCTGAAGAAGCAGCATGTTTGAGTTGAAAGAAACACAGCTGAAGTCTAGACAGTTAGGTTTGAACTCTAAACTCAGACCTGGATTGTTGTGTGATGCTAGGAGGTGTTGTTTGTTGTTGTTGTTTCAAGACAGGGTTTCTCTGTATAGCCCTGGCTGTCCTGGAACTCACTTTGTAGACCAGGCTGGCCTAGAACTCAGAGATCTACCTGCCTCTGCCTCTGTCTCTGCCTTTCAGTTGTTGGAATTAAAATATGCACCACCCCCAGCACTTGGGAGGCAGAAGCAGGTGGATTTCTGAGTTCGAGGCCAGCCTGGTCTACAAAGTGAGTTCCAGGACAGCCAGGGCTATACAGAGAAACCCTGTCTCGAAAAAACAAAAAAACAACAAAAAAATAAAGATATGTACCACCACCATCAGACTAGCTTCTTAAGGCCTTAGTGTCTCAGTTTCCTGTTATGAGGAGTATGTCCTTACTAGGAATTACCATGGACCTTGATTGGAAAAAAGTAAAGTAAGAGGTCCACTACCTGTTACATTGCAGGTGTAAGGTCTACACAGATAATTATTTAAGGCACGAAGTAATAAAGTTTTAAGTTATTGTCCCTATCAAGAAGTCATGTAAAGATTAGTTGAGAAAAGAAAAACTGACACAAAACATTAATGAATGATGGCAGACAGGGTGTAAGTGAATATATAATTACCCCGTCCATAGAGAATTTTGACTATTCTAGGTTGTCAATAGGGGGATCTTGTAAGTTATTGGGAAACCAGAATCCTATTTTACTCTTGCTACTTTACATGGAAGAAGCCATTCCATCGTTCTGGGCTTTAATTTTCCCATTAGTAATTTGAAGGAGTCTAACACAAAATGATATGCCAATGCCCAAATTTCATTTTCTAGTTAGGAAAGACACTGTTTGGATAGAACACAGATAGTGTGAACCTTACAAGAAATAAGCTGGCTGTCAACAGAAGCATGATGTGTTTTCTATAAAATAGTGAAAATGGGCTGGTGAGGTGACTCAGGGCAAAGGCACTTGCTACCAGAGTTGGAGCCAAAGGTCCCACATAGTAGAGGAAGAGACCCACTCCAACACTCAGTCCTCTGAGGGCCACTTATATACAGTGCCAGTGTCCCCTCCAACAAATAAATAAGTGAAATAGGAAAAAGAAAAGAAAATGGAGAGCCAAGAGCTCTATAATCCCTTCCTGAGAGTGTATACTGTATCTGAAAACTTGGGAGAAGTATGCCTGTTTCTGATTCTGTGTGGGTAGAATCCTATTGTTCTTTTCTATACCCTTTTTTGTATATCACACTCAAGATGCAAAAGGTAGACTAAGATGTAGTTTATAGAGTTACATGGAACAGAGAGCCCAGGGTGGAAGGAAAGAGTCAAATCTGTGTGTTCAGATAAAACAAAAACACCAGGAGCAGTAGGATGTTTCAGGGTTTATGAACCCTTCATGTCTGCCATCTTAGGAAACTGGTCCTTTGATGTGGTGAGGTGCCATTAACTCACCCTTTTAACCCCATCCTATCTTATTCTGAAAAGATGTTAATGCAGTTGCTAAACATTCCAGATGTAGTGTTTTAAAAGCCTTTTTGCTGAAGAAAGGTGAAACTACAGTTGGAGGATGAAGATGAAGCCTCCGGGGAATCCTAGGATTTGCACTGTGAGGGCCTGTCCATTTACTGTGGATATTAAACTCATTATCTGAGTGGTGGGTTTGAAGTTTAAAGAACTAAAAATTAACACCGTGGCTGTCAACAGGCTGAACCTCCAGTTCCAGGGGATCCAGGGCCGCCTTCTGGCCTTGAGGAGGGAGTTCCAGGTACAAAAGTGGTGCTAAACACACACACTGGCAAACCCCCATACTCTAAACACACACGCTGGCAACCCCATACTCATGTGTTTCTTTAAGGACCGAAGGCTTGGTAGTGCCTTATTATTTCTGTTTATATCTTTACGCTATTATGCCTTTTCTTTCTTTTTTTTTTTTTAAATTATTTATTATATGTAAATACACTGTAGCTGTCTTCAGACACTCCAGAATGGGGAGCCAGATCTTTTTTTTTTTTAAAGATTTATTTATTTTATTTATTT
>NC_034590.1:71227914-71235252 GCF_900095145.1 Mus pahari
TGGGATTTGAACTCAGGACCTTGGGAAGAACAGTCAGTGCTCTTAACCGCTGAGCCATCTCTCCAGCCCCATGCCTTTTCTTTTTTAACCTTCACTCTTTTGACGGAAATAGTGCCCATAACATTTCAAAACCTATTTCAGTGGACTTGGCCATTGCACTTGTGACACTGAGGATTATCAGAGAGGTTTCGATGGGAGTGGGTGACATTGGGCACATGAATAATACTGGATGGCACCACGGCGAAGGGAAAGGGTAGAGAGTATGGCTCTATGAGGATGAAGCTTTGCTCCTTCAAACAGTTAGAGTACAGTAACATGGTATAGTCAACTTTAGAATTGGAGAGAACTGAGTTTAAGCCCATTTTGGTGACTTTAAAACTTACTGAACTTAGGAATGTTACGTGCCATCTCTGATCTTGTTCAACACCCAACCTAGAGTTAGAAACACCTCTAACAAATAGTTGTAAAGAAAAGGCCCGGGGTTGGTGATTAGCTCAGTGGTAGAGTACTTGGCCTAAGGTCCTGGATTCTGTCCTCTGCTCTGGGAAAAAGGGGGTGTGGGCAGTGAAGTGGTGCGGTGAGTAAAGGCACCTACCAAGTCTGATGACCTGAGTTTGATCCCCAGGCTCCACGTGGTGGGAGGAGAGAACCAACTCCTGCAGGTTGTCCTGTGGCTTCTCCTTGTGTGCTGTGATACACTCAGACACAGAACACGAATAAGCAAATAGAAGTATAATTTAGAAAAATAAATTATAAGGAGAATAATGAGGCATGAAAGCGTCTAGGTATTAGTAAGTAGGCAGTAGATGCTGGCGCCTTTCTCTTAATCCACATGTGTATGTCGTTTGCAGCCTCCAGAGTACTTTTGCATGAGTTTATATAATTTTGAGATGACTAGCAGAAAAGGGCTGTGATATGTTAAGTAATTTGTTTAAAGTCATATCAAGTCATTCAGTAACTGCTATGTGGGAAGACACTGTCCTGTGTAATCTATATGCAGTATCCTCAGTTCCCCCACACAGATGTTAAAATGCCTATTTTATAGATGGTTGGGAGTTCTACCAAAACAGATTATGAGTATTAAAGCCAAGAAAACCTGCATGGACCTTCTCATTATGAGGCCTAAATACTTTTCATTTAAGTATTGGACAAATAGTAATAATGAGCCATTTCTCAGCATTGGTAAGAAAATATTTAGAATTTATACTGTCCTGACATGATTTTAGATTCCATCTGTGTACACTTTATTCTCTTTCTATAGTTAAGATCATGAAGGGATGAGGGATAAATTGTAGAATGTAGTTAAGGGGTCCACTTCTTTCCTTTTTTTTGTTTTGTTTTTCTGTTTTTGTTTTGTTTTTTGTTGTTGTTGTTGTTGTTGTTTTTGGTGTTTTTTTTGGTTTTTTGAGACAGGGTTTCTCTGTGTAGTCCTGGCTGTCCTGGAACTCACTCTGTAGACCAGGCTGGCCTCGGACTCAGAAATCTGCCTGCCTCTGCTTCCCAAGTGCTAGGATTAAAGGCGTGCGCCACCACTGCCCGGCAAGAGATCCATTTCTGTTTGTCTTGGTTTCAAATGTTTTCAGTACCTTAATACTGGAAATATAACTTAGGAACAAGCAATTAGCGATGGGAGGTCAAGACTAACCCTGAAGTCATGCCAGAACAGCCCTTTCTCACTCAAAGAATGAGGATGAAGTAACTAAAAGGTTGGGTGTATTTGTGTTGCAGTATTTTAGAACCAATGCTAGAGTTCTTGCCAAATACATTTACTAGTACTTTTTTTTTTTTAAATGAGACAGGGTCTCACTACGTGGCTTTGACTGGTCTGGAATTTACTGTATAGACCAGGCTGGCTTACAACTCACAGAGATCAATTACTCTGTCTCTACCTCTACAGTGCTGGATTAAAAGCCTATGCCACCACACCTGGCTGAATACATTTACTAGCACTCTCAAAGGTATCTTTTGCTTATGGGGCATTGGGGAGGCAGTTGGGGTTCACTTCCCTTTGGTGGCACTTGCTAGGTTGACTGGCCTGCAAACTCCAGGTTTCTACCTGTTTCCACTTGCTCAGTGCTGGGATTGCCAAGTGCATGCCACCTTTCCTGACTTTTATACAAGGATTCTGGAATGGACTCCAATCCTTGAGCTTACAAGACATGCAGGTTACCCACAAAGCCATCCTCCCTGGCCTATGAAAGTTGATTTTCTTACCACATACTTGGCATGCTATGTATTCAGTCTAATGCTTTAATATGCAGTGCTTGTCATCCTTTTCTTTTTTTCTCTTTTTTTGTTTTTTTTTTTTTTTTTCGAGGCAGGGTTTCTCTGTGTAGCCCTGGCTGTCCTGGAACTCACTTTGTAGACCAGGCTGGCCTCAAACTCATTAATCCGCCTGTCTCTGCCTCCCAAGTGCTGGGATTAAAGACCTGTGCCACCACCGCCCACCTTGTCATCCTTTAATAAAAGTCTTGTTCTTTCCATGTTGGGCTCATTCATTCTTCCTCATATGGTACGTACGGTACGTAAGTGCCTGGTTTACTTCAAATTTAGTTTTTCATTTTATACCTTTTAGTTTCTAAAAAAAAACAAACTAGTGGAAGCTATCTGAATATGTTGTAATTGTTTCTGATTAGATATGGCTGTGCTGGTATTGGAAGTAATCACCAAGTTTGATCATCTTCCTGTCGGCAGAGTTCAGATCAGTGGACTTGCCCAGCTGTCTCCAACCCATCAGATCAATGGGTTTTTTACCATTGTTTCACCAGCATCGAAGAAACTTGGAGAACTTCAGGTAAAAATGTTATAATTCTTTACTGCTGTGCTACTACTCTGACCAAATACCTGCTAGGGAGTAATGTAAAGGTTCATTTTGACAGCGTGATTTGAGGACACAGTCTCTGGTGGGGAAGGCATGCAGCCGGAGCTCAAGGCTCGCTCTCATTTGGGAAGATGAGAGAGCAAAGAGGCCTATAGACCTCAAGCCCCTCTCCAAGTGCCTCAAGTCTTTCACTAGACTCCACCTCCTAAAGGTTCCACAACTTTCCACAGCAGCCCCACCTGCTGGAGACCAGGATTCAAATGCAGGCGCTTATGGGGGATATTTCACGTCTGACCAACCAGTGGCAACTACAGAGAATTCAGTCTGGGGCAGAAGCTGAGTCTTCTAGAGAGGGTAGGCCCGTGATTTCCGTGTCTCATGAAAAGTCCTAGCTTGTGACTTACTCATGCTTTACCCATACTGCACTTTGGTAAAAGTGTGTTCCCCTTCTCTGAATCAGCATCCAGGTCGCTTTCGCACTTCTGCTGCTCTGTTCTCTGCACTGGATTGAATTCAGAGCGTGACGGCATCGTTGTTCTAGTGTGGAATCCAGAATTGTTTATTGGTGGGATCCCCATTTAGAGTCTAGACTCCCTAAAAGATGAGGCTATATTTTCCTTTTCCTCAGTTCCTATTATAGTGCCAAGAAGCATTTATTTGACTCATGTAAGTGCTATCTTTAATATTGTCACTCATTGACCCAACTTGTGTTTTTGATGCACTTTTATGTGTCACTAATACAGAGATAACAAAGGTTCTCTCATGTCGTTTTCTAGAACACAGTATTATAAATATTATGCTGTAGGTATTCGGAGGATGTTGGGCTAATGTAATTCTGGGGGCTTTTCTATGCCTGCCTTGTTCCCAGATAAATAGCAGAGAGATTATTTGTATTAATAAGCTGCAGCACTAAGCTGGCCAGGTTCTGAACTGTTGTGGTCTGTGCTGGCCTGGACTACTTTACAACCACATACCCCATTATGTGCATCTGAGTCTCACCCTGGCTCACTCTGGTCCATGTGTGTCCTCATGGCTGCTCTCTCATCATGACCTCAGGGTGAATCCTGCTGGTCCATCTCTTCCTCCTCCTGTCTCTCTCTTTGTGCTTGGGATTCCCTAACTGGGATCAGAAGTTCTGCCCTATGCTCTTCTGCCCAGCTGCAGGCTGAGTCAGTTCTTGATTAGCCAATCAGAGATGATGGAAAAGAGTTTTGACAAGTGATTGAGTCAGGTGATGCTCCAGTTATGACAGTGCTAAGGTCTGGACTGCTACCAGACCTCTGGGCACAGCAATTAGCATCTGAATATACAGTGCACCTCCTGGGAAGACTATAAAAGGATTCCTTTCTGAGGGACTCTTCCGAGCTCAGAGTAAACACTTAATTTTCACATTTTACAAATTCAAGTGATGAATGGATTCTCCCAGCAGCCCTCACACTTCTTCCTGGAATTGGCCTGAGGTGACCTGTGAAAATGGTTCCTACCCTCTTGACCCAGAAAACATGCAAATTCATGCAAATCAAGAGATTCAAATCTTCATGTTCACTTTAACAACACTGAAACTGCCTAGGCCATCAAGAGTATTCATGTCCCCAAAACCCCAAGTGTCTGAAAGATGTCATTTTAAAGAATCTGGTAATGCCAGCACTCGGGAGGCAGAGGCAGGCGGATTTCTGAGTTCGAGGCCAGCCTGGTCTACAGAGTGAGTTCCAGGACAGCCAGGGCTACACAGAGAAACCCTGTCTCGAAAAACAAAACAAAACAAAACAAAACAAAAAGAAAGCCAGGCGGTAGCATGGACCTTTAGTCCCAGGCCCTCTGCAGAGGCAAGTAGAGCTCGGAGTTTAAGGCCAGCCTGATCTACAGAGTTCCAAGACAGCCAGTGCTACACTGAGAAACACAACCACAAAACAATAATAAAAACCCAGCCATGAGCCGAGCGTGGTGGCACACGCCTTTAATCCCAGCACTTGGGAGGCAGAGGCAGGCGGATTTCTGAGTTCGAGGCCATCCTGGTCTACAGAGTGAGTTCCAGGACAGCCAGGGCTATACAGAGAAACCCTGTCTCGAAAAACCAAAAAAAAAAAAAAAGAAAAAAAAAACAGCCACATATGCTGCTCCTGTATAGTGGTAGAGTCTACAGGTGTATCCAGGCCAAACAGTAGGGCTGAGGGCCCAGAAGGAATGCTGAATTTTTGCTGCACGTGCTTGAGAATGGAGACAGTGATGCTGAACTTAAGGGTTTAGATGTGGATTCCATAATCAATGAACATTAAAGTGAAGAAAGCTCCTGAGACGTGCTATTGAACTTACAGAGCTCATGGCTGAATTAACCTGTACATGAGCTCCCCCTGCCATAGTGAGAGGGCAGGAAAAGAAGGAAATGTTCCAAAATACAAAGAGAAGGCTGCACAGAGAAAAAAGATATCCCAGAAGAAACCTAAGAAACTAAAACTTATGGTGTGGGAGTAAATTCAGCATGAAATGAAAATTTCAATTGGTTTTATACCTTGCCAGACTTGTCCTAAAGTTATTACAGAAAATGAAATGAATAGGAAAAGAAACGAAGACTAAGTAGGGAAAGAGCACTTAACATTGCCAGATACAGAAATGCACTGTACAAGTGCACATCTCATGTCTATGCAACAGACTAGTAACTCAGAATACCAGCGACTAAGTGGAGGAGCCCAGCAGTCTCCCTAGATTTATGACATGTTTATTTAGAAAGTAGTGATAGCTTCTACTGATGGCTGTTCAGTGAAGTGAGTCTTGTTTATCCATGCGTTTCTGATGGTGTAGGGTTTTGCATCAAGCCTGGATAATGATAAACTAACAAAGGTGATCAACTTCATTTACCTCAATCTTAACAGACATGCCACAAAAAGGAAGATCAAGCTCTGCATTCTTGGGGCTAATTATGGCAATGCCTTTCAGTACTAGAGAAATGAAAATATTTGTTCAACAGAATTATATTTGTAGTCTGATGATAAAAGGAAATGAAGATGGTACTATATGTGTGCACATGATTGATGCGTAAGGAGAAATAAGGAATGATAATAGCAGTGGGCATATAGGATTCTCTGTGGCCTTTTATGGTATTGCTATTGTTTTATGATCAAGATACAATTTGAAAATATGAAATTCACCCTTTTAAAGTGTATAATTCAGATTTTTAAAAGTATGTTCATAAAATTATATGGACTTTACTACTTTCTAATTCCAGGACATTTCTTTCATTCCAGAAACCAATATTGTACCCATTATCCTCCCTCTCTTCCATGATCCCCATTCACAACCCCGGCACACTAGTCTATTTTCTGTCCTTATACATTGCCTATGCAAGATGTTTCAAATGTACAGAATATTATGTTCTCTTTGGAAACTGGCTTCTCTCTCTTACCATAAAGTTTTGTTTGTCTGCTTTCAGTTAAAACTGGTATTTGGGCTTATTGGCTTTTGTGAACATCTTTGTTTAGTTCTTCTGTGAACATGTGCTTTCAGTTCCCTTGGGCACGGAGGAGTAAGTGGTGGGTGATACGGCACTCTGTTTAACTTTTTGAGGAACTACCAGAGTTTTCCAAAGTAGCTGTACTATTTTTGATCATATTTAAATGTAATTTATGTAATAAGATGTGTATTTTTAAATTTAAAGGTCATTGGATTGTTGAGTTGTTTTTAATAGAAGATTAAGACAGAAGTCAGATTCTGAAAGATAAGGAGTTTGGAAATAAGGAGCAGTTACAGTAAAGGTGAAGCAACAACTTAAATTTCCTTTTTTCCAGGGCTGGAAATAATGGCTTAGTAGTTAGAAGGACTATAGTTCAGTTCCCAGCACCCATGTTGGGCATCTCACAACTGTCTGTAGTTCTTGTTCCAGGAGTTCTAGCTCCTCTGACCTCCTCAGGCACCTGCATTCACATGCACATAGTCATACACATACAATTTAAAAGAAAAAAAATTTTAAGATTAATAACTTGTAAAAAAAGAAAAGCATTTTTAAAAATTCCTTTTTCCCAGATAAATGACAGTGAAGGAGAGTACAGTAGACATAGCGGGGAAGATGCAGCTGCAGAGAGGAGGGTACAGTGGACACAGCGGGGAAGATGCAGCTGCAGAGATGGCTCCTTGCTGTATAAGCCCAAGGACTCAAGTGTGGATTCCCAGGACCCATGTGAAAAGCCAGACATGGTTGCATACCCCTGCAGCCCAGTGCTGGGATTAGAAAGGCAGACAGATTTCGGCCATCAGCGGAACTGGAGAGCACCAGGCTCAGTGGTTGCTTTGTCTCAAAAGAATATGGTTTTAAAAAAGTGATGGAAGAAAACACCCCTAGCTCAGTCTTGGCTTCCACATTTTTGCCACAGGCACTTGTGCCTGGATACACATGTACACATATGCTCAATAACAAGCAGTTAGATGTTGTACTGGCTAGCTTTGTGTCAACTTGACACAGCTGGAGTTATCACAGAGAAAGGGGCTTCAGTTGGGAAAATGCCTCCATGAGATCCAGCTGTAAG
>NC_034590.1:71236277-71241183 GCF_900095145.1 Mus pahari
CCTCCCAAGTGCTGGAATTAAAGGTGTGCGCCACTACCGCCTGGTGGACTTCTTACATTTTTAACTGTAAAAGAAAAATATGTAATAACACCTAAAATATTTATCCTGGCCCTCTTCAAAATACTTTGGTCAAGCCTCTTGCAACAGTATAGAGCTAGTAAGATTGGGAAGAGGAATTGATGGGGATACATTGTACCATGAACATACACAACATTACCACTAGCATCCTGCACAATGGCATTCCATTAGACCTACATATGCAAATAGCATTAACTATACACAAATCCAGCTACATTTGGAGTCCTTTAAAAAAACTTACCATCCCAGCACTCAGGAGGCAGATGCAGGTGTTTATCTATGAGTTTGTGGCCAGCCTGGTCTACAGAGTGAGTTCCAGGATGTCCAGGGCTACACAAAGAAACCCTGTCTTGAAAAACCAAACAACAATAACAAAAATTAAATAAATAAAAAGTTTACTATCCATATTAGGCTTTGATTCTTTCTAGCTCGTCTTTCTGTCTGACATCATGTCATAGAGCTGCCTTCACTTTACTTCAGTTTTTAAAATCTTGAATTTCAGTATTCCTGTTTCATGATGGTATGGATATAACATTTGACAGTAACATTTTGCCCATATACTACTCATTAGAAATATATTCTCTTCCATAATGAAACATACCTACTCCCATTTCTTTTAAATTTCCTAAGTCTCCTTTTCTCCCTTCATAGACATAGAAACATTATATTATCTTTGCATATACACTCAAATATGACATAAAAGTGAAGCAGAGCTGTTTTAGAAGATGAAGGGGTTTAGTAGGCAGAGGAAGGGAGCAGGTGACAGTGTGAGACACTGGCTAATGCACAGAATACACTGGGATTGAGATGTTATCCTGAGGGGTCTCGGGATGGCACAGTGGTTAGTGCATGCTGTGCCCATGTGGGGGCTGAGTTCAGGTCTAAAGAACCCATGTAAGGCTGGGCTTGGTAGACCATGGCTGCAGTCACAGTGGTCCTACAAGATGGAAGGTATAGACAGTAGAATCCTTAAAAGCTCGGTGTCAGCTGGCCCGTCTACATGCTAGTGAGTGAGAGACTCTGTCTCAGGGACCCAACACCCAAGATTGTCTTCTGACTTGGACACAGCAGCATGGCATACCCATGCCTGCACTCATGCACACAAACGCAAGGCCCACAGATTTTTTAAAACATCATTATGAAAACCATCACTGAGTACAATGAGTATATACTCATTTTAAAAGGAAACACTCCACTTTCCTCTTGCCTCTGCTGTAAGAAAGACAGCAGATTATAGAACTCACAGACATTAAAAGAAGGCCGCAAGCAAACCTACATGGTGAAATTTGACAACCTAAATGAAATGGCCCAATTCTTCCCTGGTTGTGAACTACAAGAACACCTTGAAGAAGTGACCTGAGTAGACCTGGGGCTATTTGTAAAAGTTGAATTTGTAGTTTCAGACTTGCTAAAAAAGGAGTCTCTAGGCCTAGATGACCTTTTAGCAAATTTTTTAGATTCTTAAGGAAAGAAAAAAAATACCATCAATCTTACTGTCTCTTCCAAAAAAATCAAAGAGGAGAGAACACTATTCTGAGGCATGTAACACTTTGATACCAAAACTAGAAACAGAAACTAGAAGAACAGTATTTCTCATGAGCCTAGACCTCAGAATCCCCAAGAAAACCCCAGTAACCTGGGGCCAGCACTGTGCAGGAAGAACAGTGCTATCCCAAGAGCTTACCCCAGGAATACAGAGCCGCTTCGGTGTTAACAACGTAGCCAGTAAAGTCAGACATCACTCCTGCTGTTCCAGTCAGTGGAAAGCACTTGAAGCACCACAGTAAATCTTCAGAGACTCCAAGGCTGACACGCTGGGCCATGGCCTTTGTCTAGAAAGTCTTGAAAACCATCAGGAGTGGATGGTAGCAGTTAGCAGTGAGGAGGGCGTAACTGCAAAAGGATAACATGAGCTTTTTGGGAGGATGGAACTGGTCCCTATCGTGATTGTGGTAGTTACATATATGTACACATATGTGAAAAGTCATAAAACTACAGTTACAAAAAACCTGATGTTTTACTACAGGAAATGAAAATAATCATGGTCCCAGATGTAGTACCAGAGAGTGGCTATCACCGTGCCTCACACTGGGCTGTGCTGTGCAACTGGATACATGACCTGACCAAGTCCCTGGTCTATTCCAGCTCATTTTTGCCACATGAGAACGGGAATTCAGCATTGCTGGATCTTCTAATTTTTCAAGAAAAGCCAGCGATACCAATTTTTGTAAGAAATGTAATTTTCAAGCCATTGCTTTATTTTTAAATGCTATGTTGCCCAGCATAATTCTGAAAATTGGACATTAGATACCACAGATATAAGTAGAAAACTGTAGGCAACTTAGTACCAAAAAGGCCCTGAGTCATTGCTAGAAGGCAGATGAGCATCCTTAACATGACTCTGTTGTGCATGGGAGACGCAGATGGTGTATTTCTGGTGTGTGTGGACGGTGTGGGCTTCAGAAGAGGGTGGTATATTTAGATGGTTGAGTGTGTTAGTTCCTTTATCCTGACAGATGAAAACTGTTTGCTTTGGAGAAAACTTTGGGAACATTTTAAGGGAAGAATCTCCAGTTTAAAAAGCAAAATAGTTTGCATAACATGGGAAATCTGGTTGGGCATATAGCATGTGCTTAGCATACATGAAGACCTAGATTCAGCTCCCAGCCTGAGAGACAGGCAAGCAGACAAGGACAGGCACTGACTCACTAACAGCACTGGTAGAGAGATGGACAGAGTGAGCATCACTGGGGAAGGGCTCAGTGAGATGGGCAGAGAGATGAGTGAGGGGAGTATGAGAGACAGAGAAGCGGGGGTGGAGTGGGGTAGGGTGGGGGGTAGGAGTCAAGCCCAGGGTCAACCAACCGGTGACTGCTTCGTCTTTCTAATGCATCCAAAGTTAGATGTTTCTCCTTAGTCTGCATTGTTTTATTTGTCTCAGCTTTGTCTGGTCCTTTGAGCTGAGTCATTTGGGTTGTGCTCCAGGAAGCCATTCATTTCTTCTTCCCTAAGTGCAGCCGTCTTCCTAGTGTTCCCAGATCACCTAGTGCACATTCTTACCTGAGCAGTAACGTTTGGGTTATAGATTATGTAAATTCCCACTGTAAGGTCCATAATCTTCTGGATAGAGTATTTTAGTCATCTCTCTGTCTCAGGCAGTTAGCATAGAGCTGGTATCAATAAGTAGTGACAGATGAGTTAGGCCAGCCCTAAGTCTGATTGCAAGATGCTGAGGAAAATTCAAGGTTTTTCTCTGAGCCTTTGTCCACTATCAAATGTCACAGCAGGCTTCTGAGTTGGTCGATACTAAGTCTCCTTAGGGAAAAGCAAACCCCACTAGCCAATCCACAAGTTCAAGTCCAGGGCAGGGATACCTTTATTCCCCATGCCTCCTGAACTTCTACAATGCAGCAGTGTCCTTAGCAAATGATGTGCGGTAAGAGAGCACCCTGACATTTACATTTGGACAGCCAGGATTGTGGAGGGCATAATTCTATGGTCACAGCCACAGTATTCATCACACTGCATTCCTGGTGTTTCTTTGTAGGAACGTTTTGATGAATGTATTTGAAGGATGCTGTATTTCTTGGTTCAAGGCCAGTGTTCTCAGATGTAGGTTTGATTTTTATGGGTTGGCAGTTTCTCCACACAAAATATTTATTGACCTTTTCAGAGATATCTGAAAACCTAATTTTTTTTCTTTTTTGTGGTGTGTGTGTGTGTGTGTGTGTGTGTGTGTGTGTGTAAACCATTTCTCCTGTTTCTGTCATGAAAATTAAACTTTTCGGGAATGTTATTTTCTTACTTTCATATCTCTGAGGTATACTCTTTAATTTTGTTTCACTTCCTGTTATGTTTTTCTCAGTTGACTTTTCAGGGGACTGAAGAACTTTTTTGATTGTTTGTTTGTTTGTTTGTTTGAGACAGGGTTTCTCTGTGTAGCCCTGGCTGTTCTGGAACTCACTCTATAGTCCAGGCTGGTCTCAAACTCAGAAATCGCCTGCCTCTGCCTCCCAAATGCTAGGATTAAAGGCATGTGCCACCACTGCCCAGTTTTTGTTTTCTTTTTTTATTGTTGAGAGAGAGGGAGAGAGAGGGTGAGCACACAAGCACACATACATAGCATGTATGTGAAGACCAGAAGACAGCTGCTGAGAGCCATTGAATCAGTTCTCTTCTTCTACTATAACATAGGTTCCAGGGATTGAACTCTGGGCTCAAGGCCTGCTCAGCCTATGCCTTTACTACTGAGCCATCTTTCTGGTACCTTTGAAGGACTTTTTTTCCCCCCTTCCCTTCTCCCTCTTGCTCCAGCCCCTGCTTGCTCTGGCCCCCAGGTTGTTTTCTCATTATAGATGGTTGTGAGCCACCATGTAGTTGCTGGGATTTGAACTCATAACCTCTGGAAGAGCAGTCAGTGCTCTTAACCACTGAGCCTTCTTTCCAGCCCCTGAAGAACATTTTTATTTTTAATAGTGTACTTGAACTCACAGGAATGGAGTTCTAAGGGAGCTTTGTCTTTTCTTTTGAGACCAGGTCTTGCTGCGTTGCCCCCAAGTCCTAGACTCTAAGGATCTTCCTGCATTGGCCCCCCACAAAGCTGGACCACAAGCAAGAGCTTATCTCAGACAACAGAAACTTAGTTTCTCCTCTTAATGGTTTTTATCTTTACCTCCAGCAGGACAGTAGGGACTTTTTTTGTGTGTCAAGCAACAAACAGTAAGAATGTAAGCTAAAGCCGGACGTGGTGGCGCACGCCTTTAATCCCAGCACTCGGGAGGCAGAGGCAGGCGGATTTCTGAGTTCGAGGCCAGCCTGGTCTACAAAG
>NC_034590.1:71241188-71248308 GCF_900095145.1 Mus pahari
AAAAAAAAAAAAAAAAAAGAATGTAAGCTAACTCTGTCATTTCTTTATCAGAACCTCAGACATGTTGGACATGAATGCCATACCTATGGCACTGTGCTACTCAATCTTTAGAAAACTAGAGAATATGGTTCATGCCTTCAAGGGATGCATAATCTGTCAATGTGATAAGTGAAAGATGGAAATGTGCACTACTAGGTGTGTATCACCACATATGGCCTCTGCTTTTTTTTCTTTCCCCCCTTATTCTTCTACTTAAGATAATGTACATTTCTGATAGAGTAGTGTCATCACTGAAGTGTGTCTGAATGGAACCCAGCACTTTGCTGGCCTATAGGGAAGTATTCAGTAGTAAATAGTGTCTGTATTGGTGGGCAGATAGAGAGTGGGGAGAAAGGCAGTGGCCTTGACATCATTACCCAAACATAAAGAATCCCGCTGGAGTAAACAAAGGCACACAGTAGTGAATAGAGAGTGCTCAGAGGAAACCAGAGGCAGTTGGCCTGTCTCAGTCAGAGGGATGAAGGAGTCCCCGAAGCCTAGTGAGAAAGGATTTTGAGGTAGGCAAAAAGCGAGACCTAGTCTTGTGAGGAATGCTATCAGACAGGGAAATCTTTGTTTTTGTTTTTTGTTTGTTTGTTTGTTTTTGGTTTTTGTGTTTTGTTTTTTCAAGACAGGGTTTCTCTGTGTAGCCCTGGCTGTCCTGGAACTCACTCTGTAAACCAGGCTGGCCTTGAACTCAGAAATTCTCCTGCCTCTGCCTCCCAAGTGCTGGGATTAAAGGCTTGTGCCACCACCGCCCGGCCAGACAGGGAAATCTTACAGTTAGTTACTGGAAGCTGAAGAAAATTTGTTTTGTTTCATTCTCTTTCAGGTCTCACTTGCGCTGGAGCCTCTGTCAGAAACTTACGACAGCTACAAACCTCTTCCTGCCACTGACGTGACAAAAAATGTGCTTTTATCTGAGCGAGAACTCAGAGAGAATACTGAATCCAGCAACAACCAGTCTATGATCCCGTCAAGGTCTTGTAGGGTACCTGCCATCAAAATTGATGGGAAAGAATTAGCAGGCAACAGCAGCAGGTCAACCACACCAAGGTAATGATCCCATCTCCAAGTCTCTATGCCTGCCACTCTTACGGCTCTCATTCTGTGTCATCTGTGGTAGACTGAAAAGCTGAAGACAGAAGCACAGCCACTCTCTCAGCAGATAGCTCCTAAGGTCCCACTGCCAGCCTGGCTGGATGCCAGGAACCGGCACAGAGTGAACAAGACACAACTCCTGGGACTCCGGGAGAATGCATGCTTAGCATGCCCCAATTACAGCAGTCACAAAACCACCATTTTAAAGGACTGCTCACAGTCCCATAGAGAAGCCAATGTGCACATGTGACTAAAAGGTTTGCTGATACTGTCTGTGAGGGGAAAGAGGGAAAGGGAATTATTTTGTGAAACAAAATGAAGTATGAGAAACAGATATTTATCTTAAGTAATTACTTGTAAATAAAGCATTTGCATTGTATCAGAGTCTATATAGACACACACATACACATTCCCTTTCCCTGTGTGCTGGTGTCTACTTTGTATCACTTAAGGAACAACCCACAACTGTGATCAAGATTTTCTTATAAGGAAATTAAAAGCACACAAAATCACACTGCAGAAGAAGTCACCTGTGCTAAAGCCCCAGCTTCAGTGCCCTCTCTGATCCCCCTGACTCTGTGGAGGTGGATTCCCAAGATGGGGTGTAAGCTGCTGACAGTGTTTCTTTCTAACAGGGGAAAGGACCACTTGTACTTTGCAGAGAACTCCGATGCAGTAAATGGTTCTTTGTGTGGACTACAGCAGCACCTTAGTCACGGGACGAATGTAGAGACTATAACTCTGAGGGGCAAAGCCCCACAGAAGCAGCTGTCCCTCCTGAACAGCTCTGAGTTTCAGCCACAAATGAGTACAGTCGCCAAGAGTCACAGTGACTCATGCATCTTGTCTTCAAACACCCGCCCTGCAAAGGACCTTCTTTCAGGTATGTGTCTGTCACCTAAAACGAGGCTGCATTTATTGGGGTTGCTCTGCTTGTTAGCCGGGCCACAAAGGGAAGCCAGACTTCCCTGTGAACTAAATAGCCAAATAAAAGTGTGAGACTTGGTGTGATCCAGGGACTCTTGTAAAGGCAGCTCTACTAAACTGCTAAGTGATTACTACTTGGATGTTTTTACTTTAAATAAGAAATTGGCAGTGGTGTGTGTTTGTGGGCTACAGTAAGATGTTTTGGGATGTGTATACAGTAGGTAGCGATCATATCACCTGACACGAGTCATCTCAGGCATTTATCATCTGTGTTAGGAATGTTTCAAATGTCCTTTATGGTGCTAGTAAAATGGCTCAGCTTCTTCCTGCCAAGCCTTGCTGACCTGAGTTTGATCCCTGTGACCCACGTGAGTTAGAGAGTTGACTCCTACAAGTTGTCCTCTGACCTCCACACGCATTCAGGTGATATGCTCCTCCTATACCCACTGCAGGCGCACATGCTCAGACACACAGGCACTGATGTAATTTTAAAAACAAAATGTTCTTTACCAACTATTTTGCTACATTTTTTTGTCAACTGCAGTTATCCTATGATGCTACGGAACACTAGATGTTACTCCCTATCACCTTGTACCTGCCGGTTTTTCCCTCCCTACCCTCCCATGAATGATAACCTCTCCTGTATTGTCTGATTAGGGATCAACTTTCAAACTCCCACAAGTAAACGAGAAGATAGGATGTTTGTCTGTCTATGCTTATTTCCTTGGAAGTCCTCCAGGGACTTGTTATTCACCCAGGTGCACCTGGTAATGTGTAAATAGACCCTTACTTTACAAGTTTGGATATGAGGGTAAAGCTCTTCTTACAATCTTAGTCTTTATTTGTCCCCAGATGATTTAAGGCAGCTAGGGTGGTACCAAATTCATTTGCTATTCTTCATGAGGACATTCAGTGCTGCAGGTGATCTTATTGCTTAGAACTGGAGTTAAATTCTATTGTAGTATTTGCAGTACTGCAGAATACCACAGAAGTAGGAGAGAAACGATTTGTTCCTGCATATGCTACTGTTCTCAGTACTGTGATCAGGTGACAGGAAGGTTGACTTTGGGTTATGGTTTGAGATAGAATATTATTGATCCTGGCAGGGAAGGCATGAGCCAGTTGACCGCACTGGGTCCTGCGTCAGGACATAGAGAGAGGACAGGAAGTGGGGCCAAGGCTAGAAAAGCTCAAGGCTGCCCTGGTGGTCCACTTTGTCCAGCAGGTTTCCATTGCCAAGTTCTACAACCTTGTAAAACAGTGCCCCCAGCTTGGAACCCAGAGTTGAAGGCCATGAGCAAGCCTGTGGAAGGCATGTTCCATTCGAGCCCCAATAGAAAGCCTGTGGGAGTAGCACATGGGACCTTGGGACAGGGCATGGTGTGCAGCTAGCTACCTTTGTTATTTCTGTGACAGCAAGAGCACGGCAGGAATGTGTGTCACTCCCACTAATACAATCTGAAGGAGATGGCTTATAAATAACAACTTAGATACATATTTTACATGATTAGGGACATGTGGTCTTCTATTTTTACTGATGGGAATCTGGCCCATGATGATCTGCATACGTACACTCTACCACTAGGTTATGTTGTTTATATCTTTCATTTGAAGTGTCTTAGGAATCTGTTTTTAAAAATATACTCTAGGGTTAGGGTTCAGTGGATAAAGCACTTCCCATGAAAGCTGGGAGACCCAGGTTCAATTCCTGGAGCCCACATTAAGGTCGAAGGAGAGAACTAACTGCTGAGGGTTGTCCTCTGACCTCTGCATGCACACCATGGCACATGTGGGCCTGCACTCACACACATACACCACATACACACAAAATAATAATAAATGCATTATGTAAGTATGTGTGTGTGTGTGTCTGTGTGGGTTTGTGTCTGTGTGTACACAAAGATTATAAGCCATTAAATTTAGTCTTTTCATTTGTCCATTTATAAGGAAAAAAATTATCCATTACTCTTGGCACCTGATCATCTTGTACCTGGACTCTTTTGTGTGAACTTATGTACCAGACTTTGAAGAAGGCATTTGTTTATTAGTTTATATAGCAACTACAAAATGTTTGGCACTCTTCTATATGTCAGGGATGTAGCAGTTTTAAGTTTTCCTTTAAAAAGACAAACTAAGCCGGGCAGTGGTGGCACACGCCTTTAATCCCAGCACTTGGAAGGCAGAGGCAGGTGGATTTCTGAGATCAAGGCCAGCCTAGTCTACAGAGTGAGTTCCAGGACAGCCAGGGCTACAGAGAGAAACCCTGTCTCGGGAGAAAAAAAAAAAAAAAAGACAAACTAGATACATATATATGTTAGATGGTGGTAATAACAGTGGAGGCAAATTAAACAAGGAAGATGACAGGAGAGGATACTAGTTTTGCAGAAATTGGCAAAGGCCTCCTTAAGAAAATAGCAAAGTTGGACATGGTAGCACATGCCTTTAATCTCAGCACTCAGGAGGCAAAGGCAGTCAGATCTCTGTGAGCTCAAAGCCATCCTGATCTACAATGCAAATTCAGGACAGCCAAGGTTATACAGAGAAACCCTGTCTCAGAAAGAGAAAGGGAGGAGGAGAGGAGGGAGGGAAGCAAATGGTCTGAAGAGAATTAGAAGCATAGCTCAGTGATAGGATGTTTGCCCTGCGTGTGTAAGGCCCCACAGACATGACAGAGAGGGAAAGGGGATGGGAGTTCCTTCTAAGGAAGCTACCGTACAAGAGCTACCAAGAAGAATTTAACCGGAAGGCAACAACAGCTCCCATTCACGAAGCATCACTAAGTACATACTCTCCTTGCCAAGTATTTTAGATTCAGAATTTTATCAATAAACCACAGGTGTTAGAGATGATTAGCCTCACTTAAAATTTTCCTTTTACGTGTATTTGTGCTTGTGAGTGCAGGCATATGTGTGCTATGGCACATGTGTGAAGATGAGAAAATAACTTGTAAGAGTTGGTTCTATCCTCCAGCCGTGTAGGTTCTGAGGATCAAACTCAGAGCGATAGCACAGCAAGCGCCCTTCTTGAAATGTCACAGTGGTAAATCTGAACACTTGAATAGCAATTGTGAGACTCAGAAGCAGATAGAATATGCAGTGTGACCAACCTTAGATAAAGGGGTATTCAGGTCCAGCATAGAAAAGAATGGATTAAAATTTCATCACACTACTCAGAATAATGCACAAATTAAACTTGGAATACATTATTTCCATTTAATGTTTTTGACTGAAATTTCAGAAAGTGAGACCATAGACAAAAGGATGCTTGCAGTACAGATGTCATATGTGTGACTCGGGCAGGGTACTTACCCTCTCAGAGGGATGTTGCAGGGTAGAGAGAGTGATGCCTGGCACATGGTAAGGACTTGTAAGTGCCCTTTGCTATTGCTGCTGCTACCTAAGGGATGGGGGGACTTCTACTTGTCAAAATATCTGAAGCTGTGGGTTCATCTCTTTTTCCCATCATCCTGCTATGACAACTTAACTGAGTCATGGGCTTCATTTTAGCATTCTCGTTCATGAAAATACAAATTTAGACTAGATCATTACAGGTATGACTGCTTTCCACAAGTTTGGCTAACATAGTTGTCAGTGTTTCTTGGTTAAGAATATTAAAACTCTTATAGATAAAAGAATAAGGTATCTGGTTATAAAAAGGAATCATAGCCACCATTAAGCCCATTATGTACAGACGCAGTTGGGAGACATAACAACTCCCACAGTAAGATCAGTCTCTCTGGGAAAGAGTGTTTGTTTACTCCTTGGTGTAACATCTCTAACACAAGGCAGACGCCAAGCAAACAGTGTTGTTAAGCGAACATCCTCAAGGAATTGCCAGACTAATGGGAGAACAGATGCAGAGTCCACTGCAGAATTGCCCCGAGGAGGACAAGTACTGGCTATTGAAGCCCTTTCTGCTGGAGTTCAGATGTTTGCATTTTCTGTTTTTCCTGCCTTCAGCTCTTTTAGAACAAGGCAATAAGCTGCGGAATGCCATGTTGATTTCTGCAATGAACTCCAACCCAGATACTAGTATGCTGCTGGACAAAGTCCCTCCACCTATGACAGAAGATATTCCCAGATCATCAGCACTGTAAGTTAGGGACATGCACAGCCCCTGCAGGTAACTTCCTGAGCTGTTGACTTACCTCCTTTTTTGTTGTTCTGAATGGGATAATCTCGGGAACATTCAGCAAATAATTTTTAGTGTGCTGAGCCTACAGTAGAAGGCTCACCAAACTTCAGAATCTGACACCTAGCTCTGATGTTGCTAAATATATAAATGGATAAATTCTTCACACTCTAAACTAGAATGCCTGTATATAAAATGAAGATTTTTTCCTCCTCCCTTCATAAATGAAATAGGATTCTGATGTTGGGAAGAACTTTGCAAAGTGTAAAGTTTTATATACATTTAAGGCAAGTAAGTCTAAAAATGCTAAATTTTCTAAGTCAGACTAGTGCCTTCTACTTTCTTAGCTTGGATAGGATTTATATTTTTCCCGTTAGCCATTGTGACAGTATTTTCCCACCCCTTGGTACCAGGAACTCATCTGAGAATCAGTCGAAAGGCCACAGTGCAGACCACCTTCTCCCCTCGGCTGACACCAGAGCTATACAGCTGCTGTTGGGCAGGTAAATGTCCTTTCTAGCTTTCTTTCATTAGAGCTTCTTCCTGGCCATTGAGTTCATTGTTAGCAATACGTCCTTGGCCTCGCTCCTTTCTGGGTCCTTAAACTAGGACTGTTTACCCACTAAATAAAAAGCCAATGGGTAGCCTGTTCTTTGGGCTAAGCCAGTGGATAGCCTGTTTTTTTGGGCTTTGCTTACAAAATGGCCTCCAATCCAGCTTTCTGTTCTTGTCTCCCCGCTCTTCTCATCCGTATTAATGTGGTGTGATGGATTAGAGTCAAGTTGAAATGTGATGTTTGTTACTTAGCATTGAGGCCTTAGGCACTTAGCTACAGAAGCACCAAAAGAACTTGAAAACTTTGCAAAGCTGCAGTGAGGATAAGAAATGATGTAATATAAAGGAGTTAGCCCTGTGTTAGCAC
>NC_034590.1:71248983-71274005 GCF_900095145.1 Mus pahari
AAAACTTTGCAAAGCTGCAGTGAGGATAAGAAATGATGTAATATAAAGGAGTTAGCCCTGTGTTAGCACATAGCAGTTTGACTATTGGTAGCTACAGTAAGAGCGTAATACCGTAAGAACGGCCATACCCCATGTCCACTCACTGTTAATCCTGAGTATGATGGTGGTCAAAGAGTAGAAGAAGCCGGAAATCAAAGAACTGGAGAGGAGTAGAGCAGTGAAAATGTCAGTAAGCCTGACTGAGGTTAGAAGGCCGAGGCCGGCCGAGGGTAACTGACCAGCCGTGCTGAGGAGACCGTACAGAAGACGGAGCTGCCTCCTGCAGTCTCCATAGTAACTACCATGACGTGACGTCTGAATTCAGTCGGTTAATTCTTGTACACATCATAGAGTAATCTCTTGGTAATGTTGACTGTTGTCATAGTTCTGCTGCTTCCCCCAAGAAGTAGGAGGACTGACATTCCCTGCTGCTGAAGACTGGATAGACGTTATCTGTAGAGGCCCTAGGTTCATGGTGTCAAGCCCAGCCGAGGGTAGAGGTGAGCAGCACCCTGGAGGAAAGGAAACGGAGATAAAATCGCCCAGGGATAAAGACCCAGCCCTCTAGCCACAGCCCCCTTGTTCTTCTGGATGCCTAGGCAAACTGACAGTCACATTACTCCCCAGGCAGGTCTGGTCAAGATAAAGGAGGTTAAGTACCACAGACTGAAATTCACTTAACAAAATGATCCAGCTCTGCCCAGTTCTAATTAAGCCACCAGGTACCAAGGTCCTCCTGACTTCCAGCCCGTGTATTGAGCTTAGTCAGCATTCGGGGCCTGGATTTGAAGACATGAGGAATGCCTCCTACATCTACACAAAAAAACAAGATTCAGGAGGATATTTAGAAGAGAAAAAGGAGAAAAAAAAAAAATCCCAGAAAATTTAACAAAAAGAATGAAATTAGAAAATACCAAGTAAAGCTTAAAGTTGGGAACATTTTCAAAAGATAACTGAAATTCCAGAGATATATGTTAGGAAAATAAAGGGATCGTGCTGAGAGTGGGGGACAATTGTCTTACTGAGAAACACAGGCAAAATTCAATACTATAATAAATCATAAACAGATAAGTTAATTCAAAAAATAATTGCAAAACTGAAAAAATATGGAGGACTACATACTGAACAGTAGAGATCTTTAGATGTGTGTGCAGAATAGATGGCATAGCAGGCAGCTATGGTGGACAGCATAGAGCCTCAGTCCTTAATAGAGATGGGCTGGAGAGATAGCTAAGCTGTTAAGAGCACTTGCTGCTGTTGCAACCTGGGCTGCTTCCCAGCACCCACGTGGTGGGTCACACCCACTGTAACTCAGGGTCCAGAAGATATGATTCCCTCTGCTGACCTCCACAGACATGTACTGCATCAAACACAAACATGCAGCCAAACACTTACATATTATTGAACTTGAAAAGCCATTATATAGAAAAATACCAAGAATACTTTTTAAAAAAGAACAGTTGTAAAGTTCCAAGCTAGCAAGACAGCTCATCAGATAAAGCTCTTACCAAGCCTGACAGCCTGAGTTCTATCCTTGGAGCCCATGTAGTAGGAGAGAATCCACTCCTACAGGTTGTCTGCAAATGCATGTACATGTTCGCACACACACACACACACACATACACACACACACACACACACACACACAGACATACACAGGTCTCTAAATAATAAAAATAAAAAGGTTTTGAAGTAATATAGAAACATTGTCTCATTTGAAAGTGATGATTGTGCAAATTTCTTTTTGTTTGTTTGTTTGTTTGTTTGTTTTTTCGAGACAGGGTTTCTCTGTGTAGTCTTGGCTGTCCTGGAACTCACTCTGTAGACCAGGCTGGCCTCGAACTCAGAAATCTGCCTGCCTCTGCCTCCGGAGTGCTAGGATTAAAGGTGTGCACCACCATGCCTGGCTGCAAATTTCTTTAGAAATTAAAAAGAAACAGTGGTAGCTTAAAAGGGAAGCTGAGAAATAGTAAGTACTAAGTCAGGGGTCAGCACACAGTATTTAATATTACTGCTTTATTATTCATAAATGTTCATTAGAATATTAAGTTCAATAATATTAAGTTACTGTAAGAAAGAAAAATAAAAAATAAATATTCATTGAAATGTTGAGTTTATAGT
Source organism: Mus pahari (assembly GCF_900095145.1). Classification (NCBI taxonomy): domain Eukaryota; kingdom Metazoa; phylum Chordata; class Mammalia; order Rodentia; family Muridae; genus Mus; species Mus pahari. The sequence goes on from NC_034590.1 coordinate 71,251,144, forward strand.
TATTTATATACTTACCTCCTTAGTTTATAAACTCCTTGTAATGTTTTATTCATTTTTCTATTCAATATAAAATTAACCATATCATAGTAATTCCAAAGTACATGTGTTTGCTTAATTGAAGAAGGTGTTTTTGTAAAGTTGCCATTTTTTTTCCTGCCTGTCAGAGCACAGACACCACAGGAGCCCAGCTGGACCTAGGTTAGCCATCTCTATGGCCACCATACGCACGATGGCCGACAGCCGCTTGCTGAATAAGAGCACAGTGCGAGTCACTAGTGGGGTTTGAGTACTAGTTGCCATCATCCTAAGAGAGGAAATAGAGCTGGAAAATGTCACCCAGTAGTCAGTTCAGAGTGCTTCCAGAGAGAGAGAGAGAGAGAGAGAGAGAGAGAGAGAGAGAGAGAGAGAGAAGCTCTGCTGAACCTTCTGTTAAATCCTCTGCCTTTGTTTTTCCTGTCCCCAGTGCTGAATTATCCCAAGGCCATTTCTGGAATGGATTAGGCTCTCCTCCAGATTCCCCGTCTCCTGGGAGTGATGAGTATTGCAGCAGTGACCTGAATGACCCTCAGTATGACCAGAGTCTGCTGGAGAACTTGTTTTACACACTGCCTGTAAGTCATTGAATCTGAAGCTCTGCAAGTGGAGAGCATTCACTAGCCAGACCTTACACTTGCATGAAGCGATTCATTTTACATATAATTTATTTAGTAATAATTATAGCTGAGGAAGAAAGTATTATCATTTTATGATAAAGAGAAGGGCCTAGAGGGCACAAGTCTTTTGTCCCAAAGATATGTAGCAAGTGTCAGAGCCAGAATCAGATTCTCTGCATCCGGAGCCTGTGTTCAGTGTATCCCAGGCTTCCTCAGAGCACTTCTAAGAAACAGCTAATGCAGGCATGCCTTAGAGCCCACTTGGTATCTTGGTATCTATACAGAAGAGTCCAGGACATTTCTACTCACAGGTGACAAAACGCTCTGTTGGCTTGTAAGATAGGGAATTTCAGGCAGTTCTGCTTTATTCCAACTTTTTTTTTTTTTTGTCAAGCCTAATGATCTGTTGCTGGTTTAGCATCTTCTAGACACTGTACATAATGATCCTAATCGCTTTCCTTCCACAAGTAGTCTATCCTGAGACATGACTATCATGTGCCTCATATAAGTCCAGTTTTTGTTACTGTAACAGAATACCTAAGGTAGGGTAACTTTATAAAAAGAGAGGTTTGTGTAGCTCAGTGTAAACTCTGGTAAGGACCACATTGGCTGCACATCTCATGGTATATATGAGAGAGGGATCACATCACCGAACAGGAAGCCATCACAGCAGGACCAGGTTCTGCCATCATCCCTTCTAAAGACTTGTCCTAACAGAAGTAAGCAAGCATCTCTTCTTCCCTAGCGTCTCACTGGTCACTGAGGGCCAGGCTTTCTCTAGGAAAGCTTTTTGGGATGCACGCTAACTGTATCCAGACCACCACACTTCTGAGTTTCCTTTTTTATATGTCAGGGGAAAAAATGAAGTAGAAACAAGGTAGTTTATTCTGGATTGGTAGTAATTCAGGGAAGGCTGCCAGAATTGAGACAAAGGGAGGGGATAGGCATTTATGATTATATGATATTGTCAGGCAGAGCATGAGCAGGCACAAAGGGTTTAACAGACTTGAGAGTTTTGAAAGGCAGAGAAATGGCTGTCTTAGTTTGCTTTCTGTTGATGTGGTGACACTATGACCAAAAGCAATTGGAGAAGAAAAGATTTATTTCAGCTTACAGCTTAAATCTTCTATCACTGAGGCAGGGCAGGGCAGGAGCTCAAGGAGAGAGAGAAGAGGATCACCACTTCCCGACGTGATTCTCATGGCTCACTTAGCCTCCCTGCCGGGAACCTCCGGCCTGGAGAGGGTAGTGAGGAGACAGAGGACCCTGGTGTGGCTTTAAAGTCCGAGGGTCTCTGGACATTATAGCTCTCTAACTGTACTGAAATGCTGGAGATAACTTCTAGAAAATCCTAAAAACTGTCTTGCTCTTTCTGAGGGTAAAAGGCTGCTGGCTTGGATGATTAACACCTGTACTCTAACAGCAGAGAATTAAGTAATGTGGCCTTTGTTCTATCTCAGCAGGAGATAACAGGCTCTGACTTTCAGTCCAAAGTCGCTGGAAGAAAAAAGGACACTTCTAGCATTATTGAAGCGTTTATTACCAAGTTGTAAAAGGTTTTCTATGAAAGCTATCTAAGGGAAAAGGCAAAAGGATCCTAAATGGGGCAAGGGAAAAACTCTTTTTCTCATCTTTTTGTCCTCTGTACTTACACATCTTTCAGAATACATGATCACATGTTAAAAAGTTCATCACATGTTCACACAAAAAAATCAAATCACAAATCGAAATAGAAGTTTACCACATAGAATGTTTCCATATCCGTTAGGAGTAATATCTGGCTAAAAAATCCATCGCCTGTCTCAGCTTCACAGGTTCATAGAAGGTTGAAAGCCATAACTAAGTTATTAGTGAAGTTTTGTATAGATAAACCCAGTCAATATTTTATCTTCTGTCATAGCACCTATAATAAATCGTTAGTTCCCTTTTTATGACCTTTGGTTAATTGTTTTGCACCCTCTTGGAATTTGCTCTAAGTAGGAGAAAGTCTGGTTACTATCTAAGAGCAATTAACTGGAAACACATGGGAGACTGATAGAGTTCTCATTGCAGTTTTGACTATCAGAAAAGGACCTAGTAGCAGTCCCACTATGAAAGAGCTTATATAATTTTAGGAATTCTTATAGGATCATCATTAAGATTTAAGAAGTCATCTATTTATCTATATAGCATCACCACAAGACAGTACATCTTCGTAGATCTGCAGAGGTCTGCTCAAAACAGGTAGGCTAATAACCTAGTGATAACCTTGTTATATATGTTTAATAATAACAGGAAAAGCATATTAATAGCAGGAATCTTTCCTAAAAGGAATTACCCTGTGCCTTGCCTATCAGAGCAAAGCAGTCCATCTCAGGAAGATCACCTGCTAGCTATTAGCTTGACCTATTATGACTCCTGACACCTACCTTTTTATACAACCTAGTACCACCTGTCAGGGACAGTCTGGGCCTTTTCACTTCAATCACTAGTCAAGAAAATGCCCTATAGACTTGTCTGTAGGCCAGTCACAAAAATCTAATCAGCACAAGGGTATAGAAGAAAGAGTTGTATAGAGAAAAGGGATTGTTGTGCATATACTTTTTCCTGCAGAGTGCTGGTGATTGAACTCAGGACTTTGTGTGTGTTGGGCAAGTGCTCTAGCATTTGGCTATATTCCCAGTCCACGTAAAACTGGGGATTAATGTACTACAAGGAATCCAGTTAACTAAATGACAGCTGCAGGAGAATAGAGAATGTAGCACTGGCCTAATGCAGGCAAGACCTTGAGTATGAGCCCCAGCGCTGGGGAAATTAGCTGATAGGCTAGCCTAGCAACTGTGGCCAGCCTGAGATGCTTTCCCTGTCCCGTGAGGAGGAAATGACAGGGTTATAACCAGATGGGAGCAGAATTAGAGGGCAAATACTCAGAAGTAGATAGGAAGCTTTTGGTTTCTTAGGAGAGGAGAAAGAAACAGAGTAAAAGGTGAAATTAGTATCAAGAAAAAGTTTGAATAGGAAAGGCGCCGCCAGCTGTTAGGATCCCAGGACTTCCTGTCTCAGCAGCCATCACTGGTATCTATGTTACGTGTGACATAGAGACAGCCATTTAACCAGCATTCTATGTGCCAAGGCCTTTATATCTTGTTTGCATTAATTATGAACTGTACCAAATGTTTTTAATTCACTTTTACTTCAATTTAATTCTTTTACTAGACCATGAGGTAGTACTTTCACTGTTTTGCATACCATGAAAAACAGCTTAGAGAAATTATATACAAGGAAGCTAGCCTGTGGTGATGTCCACCTGTAATCCAAGTACTTGGAAGTCTGAGGCAGGATCCAGGGTTCTGGGCCTGCCCTGGTTAGAGAGCAAGTTCAGGGCTGCATAATCAGACTCAGCTTCAAAAAATAAAAACATTTGCTGGGCAGTGGTGGTGCACGACTTTAATCCCAGCCTTCGGGAGGCAGAAGCAGGTGAAATCTCTGAGTTTGAGGCCAGCTTGCTACACACAGAAAACCTGTCTATAAAAAATAATTAATAAATAAATAAATACCTTATAAGCTGTTAAATAGCAGAACCGGAATCCTTACCCTAGACATTACTGAAGTCACCTGTAGTCTTACTGTCCCTCACTCATAAGCTTTAAACCTGGCTTTAGAACCCTGCCCCAACTTCCCTGCCTAACCTCATGTCCCACTTTTACATGGCCTCCCTGGTATCTTCACACTAGTATCTCATCCCACTCCTCAGACATCCCAGCTCTTCTTTGCATCCCTGCTTTTTCCTTCTTCTGATCCTTCTGCTGTGAATGTGAAATTTTTCTTGTTCTTACCCATACATCAAAGACAATCAGTAAATGAATGTTTGAAGAACACTTAAGTAATCCCCCCATGCTATGTGGGCAGAGTAACTTCAGGAAGTATTTGTTGATGGAGACATTGAGCCAGTTGTTTTGGGGTCTGGGAATCGCTGCACAAACCACTCAGACACCAATCTCAGTCAAATAGGGACCGTTTATTGAAAGCCACACTCTCAACCTGATGTATTAAGACATGGTTCAAGCTCAGGAGCTGAACTCTGACCCCAAGTTAAGGTTCTATAGGATTTTTAAGTCCAAAATCCACAGACATCTGTGCCAAGTTGTTCCACCAATCAAGCTTTAGGGATGGGGGTTTCCTTAGGAACATGTCTTTGTTGTACACTTATCCTGCTCCCATTTGTTGGGGTGTTGAGCTTTGTCGGGGGCTTGTCTAATATCCATGTCCTAACTTGCCTACCAGATGGGACTTGTCAGACATCCATCTCTTCACTTACCAACCAGGGTATCAGTTACCCAGGCACATCACTCTTTCTGCCAAGTAGGATGTCAGTTCCCAGGGAGGTCTTGGGAACTTTTTTGTTTTATTTTGAGACAGGGTTTCTCTGTGTAGCCCTGGTTGTCCTGGAACTCACTCTGTAGACCAGCTGGGCTCGAACTCAGAAATCCAGGTCTTGGGAACTTAAACTTTACTGGACCACTACTCAAAATGGAAATCATATTCCAAATAGTTGCAGGTGTCTTTCTTATGTTGGGATCCATCCCAGAGGCGGCTTATAAAAGAAAATACCATAAAGCTACACATGTGAAGGAAGTGCTGCTGGGTGGTTGGTTCGGATCCAAGCTTATTGTGGGTAACTAGACAAAGCAGCTCTACTGACTTCTATCATGATTGGTTTCCAAGGCACAGAATCAATCTTGGCATTAGAAAGTTTCCTAGTAACTGCAGGAACATTTGAGAAAGTTTCCTTATGATGGTGGGCTAGCCAGGTAACAGCTACCTACCTAGGCCTTAACAACTTGGTCATGAGGCATCAGGAAGACCAAGAAGTTAGCACGTTCATGTTCTGCTCCAAAGGCCATGTTTGACATTTTAATATTGAGTAATAGTAATAGTCACAGCTTAGAAATTCAGCATTATCATGTGTGGTTTTTGGTTCCTGGTATTCCACTTCTTAACAACCTAATTTATATTTGCCCTAATTAATTTTAACTATGAACCTACTTAGATTTTGATTGTCTTATCTGTAACCATTTTTATTGTTTGTTTTGTCTGAGTCAGGGTCCTACTATGTAGCTTTGGCTGGCCTGGAACTCACTATAGAGACCAGGCTGGCCTCGAACCCCATCTGCCTCTGCCTCTTAATTGCTGGAATTAAAAGCATATGTCACCAATCCAGGCATCTGTGCCCATTTGTAAAAGATGCTATTAAAGGAAAACTTGAGAGCAAAAAGCTTTCTACTCTGGTCTTGTGAGATAATTTGTCCTCCCGATTATGGGTCGACAGAGTATGCTCCCAGAAGTTCTAAAAGGTGGAAGCTAGAGAAGACAGGCTTGAGCAGCCGGGCTTTCCTGATCACACTGTGTTACCATACTACTGAGTGAGCGCCCTTTTGAATTTGAAGCCAAATAATCATCATTCCTCCTTCTGTTTATTTTGCATGTTGTGATACAAGAGGCTAATTGTTAGTCAATTACAGTAGGTGCAAAAACAAAAAGGGAATTTTTCAACTGATTTCTCTCATGAAGGCAGTTTTTGAAATATCATTAATCTTAAGCACAATAAAAATGAGAAAAAATGACTTAGAGCATGGATAGTAAGAGGAAAGACAGTCTTTGCACCCAGCTCAATGACATTGTGACAACTGTTCTATCTCAGTTCTACTGTGATAGAAAACCAGACTTTAAAACTCCTGGAGATAAAAATGTGGATTTGCCCCTTGTAGCTGGCAACCATGAACAAGCTACCTGGCTTTTTCCAATTGTAAAGGCAAGCTAAGGCACCTGCAGGAACATGCTGGATACTTAGCTGCATGTGCAGTGCCTAGCGCAGTGCAGAACACAGCGGACAGTCGGTGTAGTGGTCTCCCTGAGAACTTTCATGTCTTCCCTTCCTTACTCTGAATGGACTTAGAGCCTATCTTTCAGAAGTGCAGATTACTTTTGTGTAGCCAGAAACAATATGGAATATGTCCCTGCTGTTCTTATCTCTGTGATAGAATTGTGTTTATGAGAAGAAATTCTGCTTGCTTTTGGAGAGACAACTGTAACTCCTTCCCTGAAGCAAGCATCTTTCTGCACCATGCTTTGTTTATCTTCCCCTAGAAATCTGATGTCTGCACCAGTGAGCTCCTCAGTGAAGATGATGGAGTAGAACCTTCTAGAACAATGAACCAGTCCAAAGCCTCTGGCAGATCTAAGGTTGTAGAGTCAAATGAGCACAAGCAGAAGAAGAGGGCAGCTGTCAAGAAAAGCAGGTGAGCTGTGCATATTGATGCAGGGTAGAACATCAGGGGCCTTTCCTCAAGGAAAATGGCCTTGATTTGGCCAACACTGCCCAAGTGATTTGTTATAGCAACTCATTAAAGAATTTCAGTCCTTAAAAAGGTAATGCATAGCTCAACAGGCAGAGGTAGGTAGAGAAAAGGTCTCTGTGAGTTCAAGGCCAACCAGCTATATGCATTGTGAGTTCCAGGACACTCAGGGCTACATAGAGAAACCCTGTCTCAAAAAGTAAAAAATAAATAAATAAATAAATAAATCTGCATGAGAAGGTGGATTATGGAGAAAACAGAGTAACGGTTGTGGTGTGTTGACTGTGATGGCTCCTATGTGGAAAAATGAAAAGGGACATACTATGGCATGATAACGAGGTTAGGACAGTGGGCAAACCAGAATAAGGTAGACTTTCCTTCTAAAAAAATCTAATTCTGTATCATCCATTCCTGCACTTGGATGGATTAAAGAATATTTTCATACACTTTTAGGTGAGGACCAGATTCACTTCACAAAAGCCGTTTTCTGACCCAGCGTGGAAGTCAAAGGAAGATCAGGGGTTTCAGACTAGCCTTCATAGTGAGACCTTGTCTCAAAGGAGAACACAGAGCCATTCCTATTTCACTTTGAACAGAAATCATCTATTCCTGTCCTCTTACCTCCTCTGCAACTGGGTTGTTCCAAATCAGGCCTCTAACTCCTGCCTACCTGTCTGTGAACTTGCAGAAATCCAGTTGACCAGCAAGAGCTCTCAAGAACTCCAGAACATACCCCAGCGATGTCACTAAGTGTGGATAGACTGGCTCTTCTGGGTAGAGTACATTCGGTCAGAATCATCATTGAAACCATGGGAGTCCCTCCAGATAGTCCCCATATGACACCAAGCAGGAAGAATTTTGCCGGGAAACCACCAAAGCCAACAGCAGCAAAAAAGCGGTATAGCTAAATAAGAAAGCTAAGTGTGGCCCTGGGGCCAGTGTGGCTGGGAATAATAGGAGTCTAACTTATGGTTTGTTTTCATAGACATTTTTCAATCAGTAAAAGCGATTGGAAGTTCCCAAGAATGAGGGTAAATTTGGATTAAAGGAAAGTGAGTTGGAAGCCCTTCTGCAGCCCTTACAGTTACAGCAAGCGTGATAAACACCTAAGGTGGTTGTAGCTTAGTGCCTCAGCCCAGAGACGGAGTTTTATTGAAAGTGCTGTGGGTCCTCTCAGAACCAAGCTCTGTCCCACACGGCACGTGATGGAAGCTCTGAGGAACAGACATGATCTCTAAGTGACCTCTGAGGCAATTTGATCCTGAAAATGGGAACTTCAAAGATAGAGAGGCAGAAAATATATCTACCTTTTATTTTGTTTTGTTTTTTTTTCTAGATTGTTTTTTCTTTTGTATGTGTAAGGGTGTTCTCCCTGTATGTGTACCCTGTATGTGCCTGGTGCCCAAGGAGATCAGAAGCAGGCATTGGCTCCCCTCCTTAAAGACAGTTGTGGACCTCAGTGCAAGTGCTGGGAACCTAACCTGGGTCTTCTGCAAAAGCACTGGGTTCTCTCTCTCTCTCTCTCTCTCTCTCTTTCTCTCTCTCTCTTTTTTTAAGATTTATTTATTATTATATCTAAGTACACTGTAGCTGTCTTAAGACACACCAGAAGAGGGTATCAGGTCTCATTACAGATGGTTGTGAGCTACTATATGGTTGCTGGGATTTGAATTCAGGACCTTCGGAAGAGCAGTCAGTACTCTTAACCACTGAGTCATCTCTCCAGCCCCCCCTCCCCTTTTTTTTTAAAGTAAAGGCAACGGGTTCTCTTAATCAATTTTTTTCTTCCAGCACTTTCTTTGTGGAATATCACTTTCCTGTGGGCTTTTCCAAAAGTGGACTGGGAAAGACAACTTTGATCACTGAGGTTGTTCGACTTGCCTCCAGTAAAATCACAGGTGGAGGTAAGAAGAGTGCCAGAATGACCTGTGTGCTGGCATCTTAGGAATGCCACCATGCCTAGTTGTAGATGTGTAATGTCTTAGTTAGAGTCTGTAGTGCTATGGTGAAACACTGTGACCAGAAGCAAGTTGAAGAAGAAAGGGTTTCTTTGGCTTACACTTCCACATCTTAGTCCATCATCAAAGGAAGTGGGAATAGAAACTCAAGCAGGATAGGAACCTGGAGGCAGGAGCTGTTGCGAGGACATAGAGGGGTGTCTACTTGTCTCAAAGGAAAACACAGAGCTGTTCCCACTTACCTTTGAACAGAAATCATCTATTCCCACCCTCTTACCTCCTGTGCAACTAGATTGTTCCAAATCAGGCCTCTAACTCCTGCCCACCTGTCTGTGAGTTGCAGAAATCTGGTTGATCAACAAGTGCTTTCAAGAGTTCTAAGACATACAGTTTGACACTCAAACACGTATCAAAGTGACATAAAACTAACCAACACACTATAAGACACGATAAAAGTCTGGTGGTAGTGGTTGGTGTTTTAAGGTTTGGCTTTTGCTTTTTGAGACAGGGTTTCTCTGTGTAGCTCTGGCTGTCCTGGAACTCACTCTGTAGACCAGGCTGGCCTCGAACTCAGAGATCCTCCTGCCTCTGCCTCCCTCAAGTGCTGGGACAAAAGGTGTGCACCACACCTCCTGGCTAAGCTTTCTGTTTGCATGTAGTTAATTTTATCTGCTTTTCTTTTGTTGCTTGTACTTTGGATACTTTTTATTTTCTTTTTGTGTTGTAAATTTATCTTTACAATACGAAAATATATGTTCCTGTAATCTGATATTACAGCTGCTTTTTTTTTTTTTTTTACATTTTTTCTGAATTTAGTTTTGTGTGTGAGGTGCAGCAGCAGTTGCAGAGCCCAGCACAGCTCTGACTTCTCTCCTTCTGGTGTAGGCTCCAGGGACCAAGCTCAGGTCACTGAGCTTGGCAGCACCTGCTTCAGCCTCGGAGCCGTCTACAGCCCTGCAGCTGCCTTCCTAACACCATCTTCTGGAAAGACCATACCATACACTAACTGTGTGATCTTAGGAATGTGCCTAGGTAGAAAGGGACATTCTTTACCCCAAATAGCATCAGAATTCAGTTTCTACATAAGAACTAATACTGTACCCAGAGTATCTTTCCCTCTGTCTCCTCAGTTGACCTTCCTGACGCCCCAAAGAGCTATAAGTGTTATCTTCCTTATCCCAGTTATCACAGCCAGAGAAATTGATTTCATGTCAGTCGTGGTGACTGTTAGGTTTCTGGGCACAGGCCTTTTGACCTGAGTATGGATCCAGATAGCAAGACCCATATCCTGCCTAAGAGCAACAAAAAGATGAGAGTCAAGCATTAAGATTGCCAAAAATCAACAGAAAATTAGGTCAAAGGCAGTTTTAATGAATGAATATTCAGTGCCAGATCCTCCACGTAACTGGGCTGTTGATGTTCCTGCAGACCTATTAGAGATGCTTAGAAGTGACTGAACAGGAAGATCATCTTATGGATGACAAACGGATTATAAAAGGAGCGCGCCTTTGATTTTATTCTCAGATTCTTTTTATTCCTTTTATTTCCTAGATGAAGCTCCATATCCATGAAGACAAAGTAAACAAACAGTGTCACTCGATCCGGTTTATAACAAATCCCTGTGTGTTCAGAGGCAGACATTCCATCTGACTTGGCTAACTAACTTGAGTAGTTGATATCTGAATATCACCATTCAGATTATCTGTCCACTAGCCTGAAAATGAGCTTAGTTTTATTGTTAGAATTTTTAATTTCACTCTTCTATGAATTCATTTATCCTTCATCCTCCAGCTAGTTAATGAATTTTTTGTTGTTGTTGAGCCACTTACCTATTTGTCTTCTAAAACAGTTATATTTGTGCACACCTTTAATCTCAGCACTTGAGAAGCAGAGGCAGGCAGATCTCAGTTAGAAGCCAGCCAGGGCTACATAGTGAGACCTGTTCTCAGAATGAATAAATAAACATTTAAAAGATCACGTTGCTATGGCCACAGTGAAGTACATGGATGAGTCTCCTTCATATTCTGTGTTCACATGTTTAATGATCATTTCTCATAGCAGAGCTGAACAATAACATTCTGCTTATCTTCTGCTACTGTATGGAGCCACACTGAAAGAACCTGGAAAGGGGGAAGGAGTCAACGCATGGATTAGTGATGACTCTGGTTGGGCTGTGTGACACGTGTCTGTTCTCTTTCACAGTGGTGAAATTCCAGCAGCGATTTGTGTGTCCAGTAGAATTTGATGGCCTGATGATAGAGCACTGGTGGGATTCTAACCTCACCTTCCAAATTTATGCAAAGAAAACCCCACAGAAAAAGGTAACTCATTTGAGGCTTACCATTCACACTAGACACTCTTAGATAAACCAGTTCTGTCAAATCTAATAATCAGAACAGCTCTGTGAATTAGGTTTCTTATCACCTTCATTTCTTAGAAGAAACTGAGACTCAGCCAAGTTGAGTGACTTGTCTAAGATTCCTGCTCTAACTAAAGCAGGACCCGAGCATCGTGTAAGTCCTTGGTCCAGTCCCGTCTGCTCTGCTCTCGTTTGGGGTTTTGATTTGTTTTTGTTTTTGTTTTGTTTTTGTTTTTGTTTTTTGAGACAAGGTCTCATTTATGTAACCTAGGCTAGTCTTAAACTTGTAGTCCTCCTGCCTCAGTCTTCTAAGTGCTAAGATTGCAGGTGTGTGCCAACCACAGCTGACAGAGCACATGTCCTGAGTGCCTGTTCACAGTAGTGCAGTGCAGTGGAGTCATCAGTATAGGTTTTATATGGGCCTTAACTTGAAGTTCTCTTTTTCATTTGTGGGCAAAGTACTTGTTACCCAGGCCACACCCAAAATAATAAATGTGTAGGTAGTGATTGATCCAAGAGTTCCAGTTTATATCGTTCACTTGCAGTGACCTCAAGGGCATCAGTAAGTTAAGTTGTGTGCAGCTCCTTCACGGAAAGAGCAGCCCCGATGGTCCCACTCCATGGTTGGTGTGAGTGGGGTATTGCCCCTTTTCTTTTGTTTAGTGGTTCCCCCCACCCCAAAATATAAACAGAAGCTCTTCTTAGAAAAACAGCAGAACAGAAAGAAGAGGGAGTAAGAATCACAGAATTGTTCATCTATAGGAAAACTTCAACCTCTGAAAACAGTTTATCTATATTGCATTTACCTAAACCTAGTTAATGGCTTTCTTTTTAATTATAAAATAATTTTACATTATTTTTAGAAACTTGAAAAATGTTTTTCCATTTGAATATCACCACCAAGAAGGCAGAATTTGCCCATAGCCAAGGCAGAAACAGATGGCTTTCTGGCATTATGTATTATGTATATGTGAGTGTGTGTTACTAGGGATTGAACCTAGGACCTCTAAAATAGTTGACAAGTACTCTATTCCTGATACCTAGACATAGTTTTACTTTTTAATCTTGATCAGAGTCTCACTAGGTTACCCAGGCTGGTCTTGAACTCACTCTGTCATCCACTGAACTTTTGATCCTTCTTGAGCCTCCCAAGAAACTGAGGTTTCAGACCTGTAGGGCTAAACCTGCTGATGTGGTTATTTTTGTTTGGTTTTGGTTTTGGTTTTATGAGACAGGGTTTCTCTGTGTAGCCCTGGCTGTCCTGGAACTCACTCTAGACCAGGCTGGCCTCAAACTCAGAAATCCGCCTGCCTCTGCCTCCCAAGTGCTGGGATCAAAGGTGTGCACCACCACTGCCCAGCATGCTGACATGTTTTTCAACTGGATACAATATGGGCTTTTACTTCATTTTTAGTAAAATAATTTCCCACATAATTTTATGTTTGCGGATTTATATAATGTATGTAATTTGTCAACCATAACAAGTGTTACTCATATTAAGCTTTCAGTGAGGTGGCAATAGTGGTGCATTCCTTTCTATTATGCCAGCAGATGGGAGGCAGAAAGATCTCCTGGTGTACATACAAGTCCAGGAGAGAGACAGTTACAAAGTAAGACCTTATCTAAAAACAAGCAAAACCAAAACCAACAACAAAATAAACAGTTTGTGAACTGATCACCTTGATGGCTGCCTGTCATACAACTGTATATGGGTCTGCCAAAATTAGCTTAATTGTTATGTGTTAGAGTAGTTTCAACCTTCCTCTTACTGAGATCCCTTAATACAGTTCCTCATGTCATGGTAACCCCAACCATAAAGTTATTTCATTGTTGCTTCATAAATGTAATTTTGCTAGTATGAACCTTACATCTCTGATATGTGAACCCCCCCAAAGGGGTTACAACCCACAGATTGAAAAATTGCTGCATTAGACGTTTAGTTGTTTCTAATTATTAACTACTTTTAACATACGCAATTTATGCATAGTTTTTATATGTTATTTCTCTAGTGTAAATTCTACAATTGGAATTATTGCAGCAAAAACCACAAACCTTCTCATATTACTTCCAGTTTCCTGTGTGAAGTTATGTTAGCACTGTATTCCAGCTTGTTCATATGACAGCCTTTTGCTCCTTCATAGCCTCGATAGCATCAGGCATATCAAGTGTGATTTCTTTCCTAGTCTTAAAATATTAGCTAAGGAATCTGACTGAAGAAATCAGTATGTGAGAAAAGCTAAGTTTTAATAGAGAAAGATATTTTTTGTGGCTTATGGAATCCTCTGTAATCTTCTAGGGGGAAGTGGTTAAACCTAGAAGGGAGAGTGGAGGCTGGCAGGTTATGGAAGCATGGTCGGTCACATCATAATGGAGCTCTGTACTTCATAAGGCACTGTTCTCTCACAAGCCATCAGAGGGTCACTTCAGTCAGCCTCCCCACCCCGCAGCTCCTCCTCATGCTTTCCTTTCCTTTTTCCGTCAGCCAGAAGTCATTGGATCTGCATCTCTCCCTTTGCAAGCTGTCATTCAGTCAGAGCTGCTTTCTTTCAGTAGCCAGCTTCCAGTGCAACAGGAAAATGGTCTGTCTTCACTTGGCCCCCTAAAGGTACGTGGGTATACATCCCGTAAGGCACGGGTATTACCTGAGCTCCTGAATTATTGCCTGCCACCAAGAATACAGCTGTGAGCAAGTTTCCTGCAGTTAGGAGACCTCTGTTGAATTGCAGCAGAGTGTGGTGAAGAAAATAAATGTCTGGGAGGAAACGAGTTATCGGACAAGGAGCTGGTGTTTACAGTGATTTCTGAAAAGAAACGCACATGTAAAAGTTCTAAAGTGAAACTAATAATTGTTACCGCAGGATAACAAACAGGAGTGAGGTAGTACAAAGCAGAGTGTACAGGCAGGTCAGATGGAAAGTCAAGTCTTTTTAGGTCAAAGCAATGTTCAGATTTGCACCTGAGAGCCAAGGAAAGGGCACCAGAGCATTGAGTGACAGCTTTGATTTGTAACTCTTTCTGTACAACAGTACACTATAGGGAGTTCGGTACACTGTAGGAAGTGGGGCATACACTGTAGGGCGTGCGGAGGGAATGAGCACTGAAGCTTCCTTCTGAAAAGGAATGTTGGGTGTTGGCCTATTGCAGAACTGTGGCAGGGAACAGAGGAGCAGCGGTGCATGCGTGTGTGCATGTATGCATATGTGTGTGCATGCGTGCCTGGAGGAGCGAGTCCTGATGAAGGGTCCTTTCCCTGGGTTCCAGCATCCTGCTGTCCTAGGCAGGCCTTGACACAGTTTTGTTAGCTCTTGCATTAAGTTTTTTGGTTTGGTTTTTGAGACAACATCTCAAAATGTAGCCCAAGGTGGCCAGAAAATCACTATGTAGTACAAGCTTCCTTTAAAACCTACCATCCTTCTGCCTCAGACTACTGAACTCTGCAAAACTCTAGTGAGTTTTTGAAATTTCCATACTCATACCCTAAAACCTTCTCTTTGCTTCTAACTGCACAAAGAATAAAGTATAAAACCCAGTGTATTCCCTCCTCACCCTTCTCTACAAATAGCCAACTGAGACAGATGTGATCCACGCTTGTCTAACCCATACCCTGACGGGTACATGGAGCCAAGGAAAACTGAGTGTGACCCAACAGTAAACTGACTTAAACCATGAAGGGCTGTTTTGTCTGTTTTTATACCTCACCTGCATGGTGAATTTTATAGATGTCAACACCATGTGGTGATGTTAAAGAATTGGACATGAGTCACTGAAGTGCCATGCTGGCTCATGCCGCTCATCTGCAAACCCACCTGAGTTTTAGATACAGCGTCTCCTGTGTAGCCCAGGTTGGCCTGGGACTGATCATCCTCATCCAAGTTTGATTTCTCACCTGCTTGGTACATTCTCAACGAAGTCTAAGTAGGACAATGCATCAGATTGATGAGCTGGAAACTGTTTCTGTCTGTACTCTGTACCGGTGGTTCTCAACTGGGTCATGACCCCATTAGGGCTGACTGGCCCTTTCACAGGGATCATGTAGCTGATAGTTACACTACCGTTCATAACATTAGCAAAGTTACAGTTATGAAGTAGCAACAAAAAGAGTTTTATAGTCAGGGGTCATCACAACATGAGGAACTGTATAAACAGTGTGTAGCATTATGAAGGTTGGAACCACTGCTCTAGACATAGAAACTGAAAAGTACCAAACATGAGTGAAACCTGACAGAGCTTGGCTGTGGAAAGAAACTGTGTACTCTCTCCTCAGCAATTCACAGTTGTAACCAGTGACCACCCCTGGTCTTGAGAGCCGTTCACTGTCATAAGCACTCCTGACCCTGCTCTCTGGAGGCAGGCTTTCACTGTAGCTGGCCTGGAACTCACTCCTCCTTCCCTATCTCTCCTCCACTTTATTTTCTCCCTCCATGTATGCACAAATATGTAGAGTAAATGTACACACATGAAGAGTTTCTGAGCTATTTGAGAATAAGTTACGTCATGTCTGTTTCCCTCTGAGCCCTTCACGTGGACTTCATGTATTTCCTGAAAACAATGTCATATTGTCCTTGAGTTTTAGAAACTCAATTTAACATATGGGATATACCCTATCTACAGCCTGGACTCATTTCGCCAGATGTGTCAATACTGTTTTCCTTTCTAGCAGGTTTCTTCTAAAGGAGAATTAATTTTCATTTCTCTCCAATTCCCTATGGTTGAAAGGGTTCCATAGCCCTTTTTATTTCAGAATTTTAGTAATTTTTAAGGTAAGCCAGTTATTTTATTTTGTAGATTATCCCTCTACTGGTTTACCTAAATTAAAATTTTAATTTGCTTTGTTTTTTGAAATGGTTTCATTACATAGTCTCAAACTCTTGATTCTCCTGCTTCAGCCTTCCCAAGTCCAGGAATTACAGATGTGCTCTAAAGAACTAAGCCTGAATCATATTAAGATAGATGTAAAATGGTGATTTCTTTGTTGTTTGCTTGTTGGTTGTGTTTTGAGACAGGGTCTCACTATGTAGCCCTGGCTGTCTTGGAACTCACTCTGTAGACCAGGCTGGCCTCAAACTCACAGATTGCTCCTGCCTCTACTCCTGAGTGCTGGAGTTAAAGGTATATGCCATGATGCCTGGCTTAGGATGGTGGTCTCTAACTTCATGTTCCTTGTGCTTTTTATTTGTTCTCCAGTGGTGGGAGAAAAAGGTATGGAACTTGGAGCTCTGCGCCCATCAGGCACATACTTTACCAGAGCGCTGTATCCAGCTCTCTGAACATTTATTGATTGGCATTATTCTGCATAATTGTAAAGACAGGCTACTGCTCCTTTCCATGTTAATTTTGTGTTAGTGTGGACTCACAGATTATCTAATCCGTTGCTCTTACTGATTCTGAGTTAGCCAATAGGAGGCTCTTCTGCTGGAGTCTGTCACTGTACCTGGTTCCATTCCTTTCCTTAGCAGTTCCTTGTTTCCTGGTAGACGGTGATTTTTCCAGGTCATCACATACTGATGCGTAATCTGCCTGGCAAGTTGAAGTGTATACGTCAGTTGGTGCTGAATATGGATGGATTCATTCTTTACCTTGCTGTCAGCTCCAGCTCCAGACATTCTCACTGGTGTTTCTCCTTTTGTTTCCTAGGTCACCATGGAGCTTGTTTTAGGCAGCAAGGATTTCACTGGAATCAGTGCTAAGTTAAGTAGCAGCACCCGACTTGCTCCAGTTTCTGCTGCTACAAGTTCAGATACGATACTACCAGAGGCAGGCCAGGATACCGCCTATACCAAAAATCCACAGAGCTCAAATAAAATTCACGAGGAAACCACAAAGAAAACACAGGATTTAGTACTCACCGATCCAGAGTCAGCAAACTCTGTAGCCTCAAACTCCATGGCTGTGCCATCTCGCAATTTAGTCCATCAAATAAATGGCTCAAACAAAGAAAGTGGTTTGCTGTTACATGTGCTGTTGATGGTGCCAGATGGGAAAGATTTTGTTTTTGGAGAACGGGAGAAACAACCATCATGCAATGTTTATTTGAATTGCAAGCTTTTCAGCACAGAGGAAGTCACCAGATCTGTCGTCTCGTGGGGCACAGCACAGCCTGTCTTTAATTTTTCTCAGGTAACATATGTTTTGTGTCCTTTAGTGGTTTATGGAGGCAAGAGACAAGTGTCTCCTAACTAATGTTTCTGTCTTAAGCATCGAGGCTTCGTACTGGAAGACATTCTTTTGGGAGTTTGGTTTTGTTTTGTTTTGTTTTGTTTCGAGACAGGGTTTCTCTGTGTAGCCCTGGCTGTCCTGGAACTCACTCTGTAGACCAGGCTGGCCTCGAACTCAGAGATCCGCCTGCCTCTGCCTCCCAAGTGCTGGGATTAAAGGTGTGCACCACCACCGCCCAACACTGGAAGACATTCTTGTGGTGATCTGCTGTGCTATAGTGAGGAGAGGAATCCTGGCCCAAAGTTTTGATCTCTGCCACTGTCTGTTTTCCCAAGTTCTAGATTCTGTTCCTTTCTGCTGCTTTTAAAACTTTACCAGTTAAACTCCCCACCTTTCTCTTCTCTCTAAGCTCTTTAGTTTTATTTGTCTGTTGGCTTAATTTTTTTAAGTTATATATTTTTTCCCATTTATTCTCTACTTCAATATCCATCTGTTGATTTATTTATTTTTATTTTTTTGTAGAATTTAAGGCTGATGTCTTTTCTTTCTCTCTTTCCTTATTTATTTATTTATGTTGACACTGATTATTGACCCTCTGGCCTCATATGCATTAGGCAAGCACTGTACCACTGACTACATCCCCAGCAAGCCACTCTGGTTTTCTTCCTGACTCAGCAGCTGATTCCTTTCAGTGTTCAGGCCAGGAGAAAACCTAGCTCATTTTCCTTAGCATCTAAACCTCAAGAGACTGGAGGCCCCCGGGGTGTTTAGAGGTCAGGTGAGGTGGGGGCTCTGGGGACATTCCCATGGTGAGGGGGGCAGGAGGTGTGGGATGTGGAGCAGTCAGAGGGTGGATGGGGGGTGCTCGGGGAATGGAATATGGAGTGCAAAAAATAAAAATAAAATTAAATTTAAAAAGATATTTAAAAAGAAAGAAAGAAAAGAAAGAAAGAGAGAGAAAGAAAAAGAAAGAAGGGGGACTGGTGAAATGGCTCAGCCAGTAAGAGCACTGACTGTTCTTCCAAAGGTCCTGAGTTCAAATCCCAGCAACCACATAGTTGCTCATAACCATCTGTACAGCTACAGTGTACTCACATACATTAAATAAATAAATCTTTTTAAAAAAAAAAAAGAAAGAAAGAAAAGAAAAAGAAAGAAGAAAGGGTGGGTGTGTTTGGCAGGTACCCCTCTGTTAGGAAAAGGATAAAGGCCCAGGTACATTCTTGCTCCTCTAGCTTTAACTGTTAGCCCTCACTTGCTGCTCTTGCTGTGTCCTTCTATTCTCCCTGTTTTCTGTGGACACGTGTTCCCACTGCTTCAGCCTCACTCTGTGTCTGTAACTTCCAGTCAATACTTCAATCAGACATTTCCCTCGGGTCAACTCTGTTTGTTGGTTGAATGGCAGCACCTAGCCGTCTCTAAAGCACTTTACTCTAGCATTGCCTGACACGTACCAAGTATTCAATAAGGATGTGCAAATTAAAGAGTTCAAAAATGTCTAACCACTTGGGGTCCTTCAAACTGGTGGCTTCTTGGCACAATTATTAATTGATAGAGCAGCTCTTGGCTGTAGATCCCTGGTACATCTACCAGCTAGCTTATTCTAAAAGAGCTTTACATAGAAAATCCAGATGAGCAGCTGCCTTTGCTATTTGCTATAACATGCTGAACAGAAGGGCTTTTTGCATCAGTTTGTTTTATTAAATGCTATCCAGGCACTGAATTGACAACCCTTTGATAAAGGGTTTACTCTTTTTTCAGACAGTAGATATCTGTGTTGTAAACAACTCTTTAGGCTGCAGAGAGGGCTCTTGTTAGGACATTGCAGTAGTCTTGTAGAAGATCTGAGTTTTGTTCCTAACACTCATATCCGGCAGCTCACAATGGCCTATGACTCCCAGGCCTCCGCCCTCTTTAGTACCTGCACACATGTATACATACCCACACACAGACAATACACACATACACTTAATTGAAAATAACAAAAATTTTTAAATGTAAAGTACACACATCTTTCAGCAGGAGTTAAAAATAGATCATTTTGCCATAGGTTGGGTAAGTTTAGTTGGCACCATATTTGACAATCTTTGCTGTGTTAGCAGATGGGTTCCTGTGAGGATACAGATGAGGTTTTATTTTAATATCTTCAACATAGTACTGTGTGAGCACATAGTAGGCTTTCAGTAAACATTTGTTGAGTAAAGGTATAAATTGTTTCAGCTATGAAAATGTTTTTTTCCTGATTGTTCTCCCCAGGTGATTCCTGTCTCTCTGACTTCCAAATGCCTGGAAAGACTTAAGAACAATGTGATGATAATTGAAACTTGGAACAAGGTGCGGAGCCCAGGACAGGACAAGCTGCTCGGGCTGGTGAAACTCCCACTTCATCAGTTTTACATGTCATTCAAGTAAATAAGACCTTTTGGAGTATTCTTTATTTTGCATCTTTAACTTTCTAAGGACTGAAGATGAAGGATTTAGATATGCCGGCATGAGTAGAATCCCTTAAAGGGCCTTTCTCAGTTTCAGCCACTTCCTGCTCTCCCGTCATCTCCTGAGATTTCTAATTGCTTTAGCACTAGGCATGGCTGTGTTGTAAATGTTGTGTTTTACAACAGCACTTTCATGTGCATTATCTCACTAGAGTTTCACTGTTAACTTACAAGTATTGTCATGGTCCTTATTTTACAAATGAGGAGAGTTGCCCTGGAACTTTGAGAATTCAGGTCTCTGGCTTCTTTTTCCTCATCTCTAATATGAGGGTGAAGCTGGGTCTCCTGTCTCACTTGTGCAGCAGCCGTGAGGATCAAGTGAGGAATGCATGGAATAGGTAAGTAGTTGAGATGGTTACATTGAACATAACCAAGCTGAGGGAATACTACTGGAATCACCTCTCAGCTCACCACCACCACTAGTGCACGTGGACACACACATACAAACACACATACACACCCCCACTTTTTAGTTTTGAAACTCATCTGACCTGTTATCCTTCCTTCTCTTCTTACCCTATTAGATTCCATTCTTTGTTGATCAAGTACAAACAGTAGTAGCTACCAATTACTGAGCATCTGCGGTGTGCCAAGTACCTTGTTGGCATTTTACATGGGTTAGCTCGGTTTAGTCCTAACAACTCTCTCATTAGGGCAATTTAACAAGCCCCTCTGAAGTCCTGTTGCATTGCAGACACTGGACTTGGACTTAGTGCCACCGTGGTACAGAGATAAATTGGACTCATTAGCAGCCCTGTAATTATTGTGGATTGAATTTACCTGCCTTGTAATTTTAGTTTGGTTACTGACAGAATCATATGTTTTAAGTCCATTAATTTATTTTTTCTGGTTACCGATCCATTTCTAACAAGCTAAGATGAGCCAAGTAAGCAACTCTGACGTTACTGGTGATTATTACTTGCTCATTCACAATATCTTACTCCCTAGAGATCCCAAGATTTCTCGCCTGCTGCTTGATGCCAGGTACCCAGTTGTTGCTGTCGACAGCTATATGCCTGTGATTGATGTGTTCTCAGGCCAACAAAATGGGAGTCTTCGAGTCTTTTTAGCCATGGGTTCTTCAGCTCAGATAATGATGCTGCAAAGATTAAAGAATGAAGAAGGAACACTCCCTCCCTTCAGCCCTAGGCCAGCCCATTTCCTGGACCAGCCACCTGTAGCATCTGTTGCTATGGTAAGGATCCAACGCTGTAGTTCACAGGAGCTATCTCATTTTCTCTTATACACTTTAGTGAAACCATTACCCAATGAAAGGCTCCAGTAAACAATATAACTTGCACCCCAGTACTTGCTTTATTTTGTGTGGGGCAAAGTGTGTATATGCATGTGCACATTATTTGTATAAGTGCTTAAACTCAAGTCTCACCTTTTATGCATGTGTGTGTGTTGTATATGTCTATTTGGGTATGCTACATGTCCAGGTAGAGGCCAGAGGTCAGCATTGGCTGTTTCTCTATTGCTCTCTACTTTGATTTTGTAATAATTTTTTCATCTTCTATGTATGGATGTTTTGCTTGCATGTACATCTGGGTACCATATATGTACTTTATCCCAGAAGAAGGCATGAGATCCCTTGAACTGGAGTTACAGACATTGTGAGCTACTGTGTGAATGCTAGGAATCACCCTAGCCCTCTAGAAGAGCATCCAAGTGTTCGTAACTACTGAGCCATCATCCGAGTCCTCTTTACCTTATTGTTGTTTTGCTTTGTTTAGTTTTGTTTTTAAGACAGGCTTTCTCAGTGGGACCTGGGACTCAACAATTCGGCTAGGCTGACTCGCCAGTGAATCCAGGAGTCCACCTGTCTCTGCCTCTTAAGCACTTGGATTACAATCTCAGACCACTCACTAAGCTAGCTCCCCAGCCCCACAAGCCCATTCAAGACTTTTGGGGCTGGAGAGATGGTTCTGTGGTTAAAAGCACTTGCTGCTCTTGCAGAAGTCTCAGATTCAGTTCCCAGCACATACAACAGCTCTTAACTCCCATAACACTACTTCCAGGGCGTCCAACACCCTGAACACATATATATGTAGATACATGTATGCACATATAAAATATAAAGAAATCTTTAACTAATATGTAAAAGACTGGTTTTGAGCTCAGTACTAGGAAGGAAGGAAGGAAGGAAGGAAGGAAGGAAGGAAGGAAGGAAGGGAGAGAAAATAAATAAATAAATAAATCTGTTAGGACAACCAAGTATTAATCCTCCAGTATACTCAATTGTCTTATGAGAGACAGTACCCAAATATAAGGCTGTAAGTCTTACCATATTTGTTAATAAAGTCCGTGTGGTAAAGTAACAATTGAAGTGCCTTGCTTTTCACTAGTAACCAGGAAGTAATTTATTTTATACATTGCTATGCAATTGAGAAGGCATATTGGCCCACATTTCCATGTTTAGTTTCATAAAAGCTGAATACAGTTGGTTTTGTATTTTTTTATAGGTGATAAAACAAAATTAAAGTGATTATATTAATTGTCTGAAGTCATAAGTTGGGGTTTCTGCTAATTGGAAATTAAATAAAAAGCATAAAGAAGCACCTATAATATTCTTGAGTCCTTTTAGGTGATATATGGCTCTAAGCTTACAATATAGACTCATAAATATATTAATTCCATAGTGAAAGTTAGAACATGATTCTTAGGCTACATCCATGGAGGAAACCTTGGGGAAATTTACCCACATGGTTGGACATCTACATATTTAACTGTTTCCCTCCTACCCCATCCTTCACTGAGATTTCCATCAGTAGAACCAAACTGTTAAGTTTGCTCTAATGCCATATGGCCAAGTTAAGGAGCTATCTGTCATGATAGCTCTGCCATTTTTTTCCCCTGTGGGGATCAAATTGAAATTGTAATCTTTCTATTTCCCAAAGAGGACTTTT
>NC_034590.1:71274069-71280271 GCF_900095145.1 Mus pahari
CCTGCCTCTGCCTCCCGAGTGCTGGGATTAAAGGCATACACCATCACCGCCCAGCTTCAAAGAGGACTTTTAAACCAGTATTATTTACATATGTTTTTGGGTTTCAAAACAAATAATTGATGTAGTTTCCTCTAGATTTATTTGATTTGTAGTTAGGATATTATTTAAAACCCACATCCTCACTCTTACTTGAACCCTGAATTCTTCCTTTGAACATTTATATTAACTGGTTGCTGGTGTCTGCCGGGGCTGTGTAAGTTAGTGCTATAAAGAACATGGGCTCTATGGCCAGACAGCTTGTGAGCCTGGGCTGCAGTTTTTAGTTGTTCATGTTAACCAGCTAATACAAGGGAAGTGCAGATTTAGTACCTGGCTCATGGTAAACAGTAAGCACACAGCAGTGGTTATGAAGTAGTACCCTAAGCCGGGCATGGTGGCACACGCCTTTAATCCCAGCATTCGGGAGGCAGAGGCAGGCGGATTTCTGAGTTCGAGGCTAGCCTGGTCTACAAAGTGAGCTCCAGGACAGCCAGGGCAGTACAGAGAAACTCTGTCTCGAAAAACCAAAAAAAAAGTACCCTTAGCACCTATGTGCTCAGTACCTCTCCAAGTATCAGCATTGTCCCCAGCTTTTTAATAAGTAATAGTTAACACCTGCTTGCTTCAAATATGTGTTCTTTCTCCTATAAAGGAAGTGATGTCCTATTCAGTGTTCTAAGAGCTCTTAGGAATGACAGATGTTAAGTTGCTGAGACTAAGGTCTTCTTTGCTCCATTCATGCATTCATATTTATGGACTTTCCTAACATTGACTCAGTCATCTATGGTCTAGGGAAAATCCTGCTTGTTGTATATACACTGAGCAGTTGGAGAGTTACATGTACATTTCTTCTGTTAGGTTTCTTTGTAGACAAGCAAGGGTGTTCTAAACATGGTTATCTTCAAAGCTTACCAGGGTCTGTTTTATTTCATAGCCAGAAGAACAAGGAACCGGGTTAATGGAGCACCATTTTGAGTTCTGTGTGGTGATGGTTAAAGGGCTCACGCCCCTTCAGGCAACAGTCTGGGGAGAAGCAGATTGCTACGTCCAGTACTGCTTTCCGTTTCAAGACTCCCAACCCAGTGTGCTCCAAGGACCTGACTTCCTTGAAAATGGTAGGCTGGGAGACCGTGTCTTGTCATTCCTGCTTGGTCCTTGTATTGCACATACTTAGAAATTTTGTTTTTCCTGAGTGGATTTTGTCTTGTTAGTTGTTCCCAATCTCACCTAGATAATGACACAAGAGATGGCCTAATGCTTTTTAACAATTACCTTTTTGGCATTGTCATAGTATTCATAGTATGTTTTCAGTTGCATTAATAGCATGGAATAACACATTCATTCACCTTTTCTTTGTGTACTGTGCTGCTTGGGTTGAGTTAGAGAATATGCCAGGTTTCCCTAATCTCTGGTTTTGGAAGGTTTGGACAAGATTTCTCAAGCAGAGTCTTGCAGGTGCCCTCTGACCACTGCTTCAGCACTTCCACTGGAGAAGCAAGTAGCAAGCATGGACCAGTTCTGCGTGCCCTTTGCCTAAATCTGCCAGTTATCTATACGTCCTTCTTTACATGCTTACTCGTGTAAGCTCCATTAACCCGGTTCCTTGTTTTTCTGGCTATGAAATAAAACAGATCCTGTTCAGCTTTGAAGAGAACCATGTTTAGAACACCCTTGCTTGTCTACAAAGAAACCTAACAGAAGAAATGTACATGTAACTCTCCAACTGCTCAGTGTATCTACCACAAGCAGGATTTTCTCTAGACCATAGATGACTGAGTCAATGTTAGGAAGTCCATAAATCCCTCTGTTGTATCACAATGATTGATAAGCCAAATCAGAAGGCCATGTGCCAGAAAGGCCAAGCCCATAGGGTGATATCACTTTGTACCAACTTATTCTTGAAAGACCTAATTTAGTCCAAAAGACTAGCATTAGTCCCTTTGGAGAGAAGCAGGGTCAGTGGGCTTGCCACTTCCTTCCAGATCCTATTTCCTATGTTGCTACCGCCTCACAACATAGCCACACTAGGGGCTGAGTCTGGGGCACGTGAAGCTTGGAGCACAGATCATAGCCAGACAATGAGCATCACCAGTCTTTAAAGAATGGAATTCAAAGCCTTCAGGAAAACTCCTACCCACAGACACAGGTATAATTGTTTAAGAGACTAATGAGTGCTTGACAGGCCATGGAAAATTTCATCGCTTATATACTGTTCACCAGAAGAGGTTTCTTTTTTGTTTGTTTGTTTGTTTGTTTTTTGAGACAGGGTTTCTCTGTGTAGCCCTGGCTGTCCTGGAACTCACTTTGTAGACCAGGCCAGCCTCGAACTCAGAAATCCGCCTGCCTCTGCCTCCAAGTGCACCACCACACCCGGCCCAGAAAAGGTTTCTGTTCAGTTTATCATGGTACTTACTGGCCCATAGCCACAGAGAAATGTTAGTTGGAAGATGCATTTGTAGCAGAACTACCTACTGTCTAATACTTTCAAGGTGTCCATATCCTCATCTGTGTTCTCAGAAATAGCATGAGGATAGAGTTGAATGATATATATGTAAGTCAGTGTGCTGCACATAAAGTGCCCATTGACATGTTCAATATTCTCGACTGCTTCTCTTTCCTGAAGGAATTACTCTGAAGCCCTTTAGAACTTCAACCACACTGTGTGTCCCAGACCCTGTCTTTAATAGTGAACAGCATCACTCTCTACTGTTGCCGACTGACGTTCCAGTGCAAAGGCTCCTGCTGAGTGCCTTCTCCGCCCAGGGGCTGGGGCCTGGAGGGGGAGTACAGTTTGAAGTCTGGTGCAGGTACAGTATGGACAGCCCAGTCCCCATACATAGGAAGGAAGTGCCCCGTCATAGGCCCTGTCCTTGGCCAGCGGAACTACTGCAAGAAGCCCAGCAGAACCCTCTTCTTTTACATTGTTTATATCTGGCAGTAGCTTGTGACTGGAATTTACGATATGTTAGGCTCTTCTGAGCAATTGTATCTATACTTGTACCCCTATAGAAGGAGGAAAAGCCTACTTGCTTTACCTCCCACTTCCCTTTACGGATAGTGTTCACCATTTTCGGTATTCTCTCACCACTGTGTTTACTTGGGGTCTTTATCATATGAGGCCTAACTACGGTGACAGCCTCCGAGCTGCTCTCCCCACTTCTAAACTGCTCTTCCCACCATCAGAAGAAACAGTCCTCACAAACAATGTGACAGGCACTGGTGGGTTTCCAGGAAGGATGGTAGTCTGATTGTGTATGTGCAGCCCTGCCCCAGCATCTGTTTACACCTCCAGGGAACCTACAGAATAGTTAAGAGAATACAAATGAATGTAAAGGAAGGAGAATGGGATCACAAACAGTACTATCACATGACAAAAATATTCTTTACAGAAACCAGACACAAAATAGATTTTTTTTTACAACTGCCTGGCTATGGTGTATAGCTTCATGACTTAAGAAGGAATTAGTGTGACATGGAAAGGAAATAGAGTGGGTACCCTCAGAGTCTCATCCTACTGAAATTAGAGCATCACAGGCCTAGAAACAAAGATGAGCCACGGGGACCAGGGAGCGACCACCCTACCCTGAGGAAGGCCCAAGGCACATACAGAGTCTCATGCAGAAAACCTATAGGAAGCAGAGCTTTGTCACCCTGAACCAAGGGTGTGGATTTATAAGGTTGCTTCCATGTGATGGGTAGTGTATCCAGCCGCCACAGCCACCATCATATACCACCAGTCCCAAATAGCTGGCCTCAGAAGATAACTCACTACTGAGAACTGATCACTGGGGCAGACTGCAGTTTATCCACCTGATCCTTCTAGCTGGCATGTTGTGCTTTTGTGGTTTCCAGATACTATTATCCTAACGTAAGGGACCAGATGGTTGCCAAAGGAAACTTGCCATTGTCAAGGATCTGTGCCATGGTAACCATGCAGTACCGTGAAGATGTGGGAATGCAGAGCTTTAATCTCCCATTAACCTCCAGACTTGAGCACAGCAAAGAATCGAAGAGCCAGTCATCAGGTAATTGAAGACTTAATATATCTTTCCTTTTCAAAGGCAGTGTATATGAATATTCTTTTTCTTTCTAAATTAATGAGTCTCACTTTGGGGGCATTTACCTTTCCGAGTCTCGCCCCTCTTAGAAAGATGGGGATAGAATATATATTACAACTTCGCACATAATTTTAGAAAACTCCCAGTTTCATGGACTCTGAATAAATGTTGCTTGTCTCATTTTACCTTGAACTGTTACACATTTAAAAAGCCCTCTTAGCATAAATGCTGAAGACTTTCTAGGTACACTAGAAAGTTATTCTAAGCCAACATGAGCAGAAGTGGGACTGGTGGATGTGATGAGCTTGGACTACAGATTGGCTCTAAAGGAGAAGGTTAAAAAATGTTTTTGATGTGTGTATTCACACATGGGGAGGGAACACCTGCCAGGGAACATGTGTGGGAGTTAAGATTTTATTTTGTGTATTTATGCCATCCATAGGTGTGCCATATGCATGCAGAACCCTCCAAGGACAGAGGAGGTGGTCAGATGCTTTCAAACTAGAAGTACAGGCAGTAGCGAGCCTCCACATGGGTCTTCTGCAAGAACAACAAATGCTGAGCCACCTCTCCAGCCTCAAGAGAAGGCTACCAAGATGGCTCAGCATCTGTTGCCAAGTCTGATCATCTTGGGCAGACTGCAATTTATCCACCCAATTATTCTAGCTGGCATGTTGTCAGTCGGTCCCCAGGACCTACTTAGTAGAAGTAACCAACTCCCACAATTTGTCTCTGACTTTCACACTTAACCTCTCCCCACCCCAGATAGATAGATAGATAGATAGATAGATAGATAGATAGATAGATAGATAGATCTTGAAAGATAAAATAGAACTTGAAAGAGTTTAACAAGAAGAATTTGGCATTTTAAATGGAATTATAAGCAACTGTGGTCGCAGTCATCCTCCAGTCTCCCTGGCTAAGAGCTGATGGTTCAGAGGAACAGAGATCCTTCCAGCTAACCTGGAAGTCTTTTTCTTCCTGTTCTCATTCATCAGGTTTCCTGGATGTGGGTTTGAGGTACCGGCGTAGCCCAAGAACAGCAGAGGGCGTTCTTGCTGCCCGAACTGTCTCCATCTCAGTCCAGATTTTCAGAGCCTGTGGTCTTCAAGCAGCAGCCAAGTAAGTCCACCTTAGAAAAATGCTTCTTAAACCTTCCTGAGGTGCAGGCTACACAGCGTGATGTCTCATGTGGGTGACTGACTGAGACCTTCCTGAGGTGCAGTCTATACAGCGTGATGCTCTCATGTGGGTGACTGACTGAGACCTTCCTGAGGTGCAGTCTATACAGCGTGATGCTCTCATGTGGGTGACTGACTGAGACCTTCCTAAGGTGCAGTCTACACAGCGTGATGTCTCATGTGGGTGACTTGTGAAAAATTTCCATTTCACTAACCATGACTTTCTGTTAAAGAAAGCATTTCAGGCCAGGCGTGGTGGCGCACACCTTTAATCCCAGCACTCGGGAGGAGGAGGCAGGCAGATTTCTGAATTC
The DNA here is from genome assembly GCF_900095145.1 of Mus pahari. NCBI lineage: Eukaryota > Metazoa > Chordata > Mammalia > Rodentia > Muridae > Mus > Mus pahari. Next base: position 71,279,662 of record NC_034590.1, read on the forward strand.
GAGGCCAGCCCAGTCTACAAAGTGAGTTCCAGGACAGCCAGGGCTATACAGAGAAACCCTGTCTCGAAAAACAAAACAAAAAAAAACAAAAAAAAACAAAAAAAAATGAAGAAGAAAGCATTTCAGAATTTCAGGAAATCACTTGTAGTCACTTATACTGTTATTGCAAATTCGTCTCTTCACTTTGCAACGACTTTGTATTCTCCCTTCTTAGCCCCCTACTACCATGGCAATGCTCTGTACCCTCACACCATGCTGTGCACTGGCTGCATGTCCATCTTTGGATCACATCCTTTATTCCCATCTTGTACCCATTCCATGTGTTCTCAACATAATGACCGATAACCTATTAAAACTAACTCCAGTTTTTACCACGTGTCTACTAAAAGAAAGCCACAGGGCTAACTTTGGGCTGGAAAAATGACTTAGTGATTAAGAATACTGGTTTTTCTTCCAGAGGTTCTGAATCCAATTCCCAGCAACCACATGGTGGCTCACAACCATCTGTAATGGGATCTGATACCCTCTTCTGGTGTGTCTGAAGACAACCACAGTGTACTCACATACATAAAATAAATAAATAAATCTTGAAAGAGAGAGAGAGAGAGAG
>NC_034590.1:71280410-71284380 GCF_900095145.1 Mus pahari
AGAAGAAGAAGAAGAAGAAGAAGAAGAAGAAGAAGAAGGAGAAGGAGAAGGAGAAGGAGAAGGAGAAGGAGAAGGAGAAGGAGAAGGAGAAGGAGAAGAGAAGAGATAAAAGAAAAGAGAAAGGAAGAAAGCCACAGTCCTTGTAGTGTTGTAAGGGTCCTCTGTCATCTTTGTAACCCCTGCTTCCTCCACTCCAGTCACTGGCCCTCTTGTTGCTTCTGAACACATTAAGCACATTTCCCAACTCAGGTCCCTTGTCTCCTGTTTATTCTGCCCAGTCCCTCTCTGTAGGGGAACAGTGTGACTGTCTCCTTCAGCTCTTTGCTGTTATTTCTCTTGGCCTTAATATTCTTCCTCTTACCTGTCTAAACTCTCACTTTCCTTGATGAATTTGTAACATCTCTGCAGACCTCCTTCCTGTTAGCACCTAGGTTGTAACGCATGCTGCTCTGTTTCTACTGGGCATGCGTTTTCCCACACTAGACTGTCAGTTTCTCTAGTTAGATACTTTGTGAAATCCTCTCTGCACCCCACATAGCACATGGATGAGCTCTGGCAGCAAGAGGAACTAATAGAAGTACACCAGGCTCTTGCTTCAAACTAGCTCACTTCCAATATGACTTCAAAAAGAAAAAAAACTTGTCCTAACTTCCTCTCTTTTTGTGACTGAGTCAGATTGTTCACCTTGAACTTTCCTAGTCTCTAAATTTGTAACTGGATTACTGCCCATGTGAGGTCTGATGTTGAAGCAGCTGATGAAGGTTCAGCGTAAACCACTCCTTACTAAACTCTACAAGAACCCAGCAACATCTTAGTGTTTGTCAAAACGCTTTTGGGGGCAGTAAAATGGCTCAGTGGGTTAAGGTGTTTGTTACCAGGCCTGATGATCTGAATTTAATCCCTGCAATGGAAGAAATGGAAGGAGAAAACAACCGCCTTGTCCTCTGACCTCAATGAGTGACACACAAAAATAGATAAATAATGAAAATGTACTAAAAATAACTTTTTCAAGCAATATTTATAAATTTTATTTTATTTGATCGTGTGTGTGTGTGTGTGTGTGTGTGTGTGTGTGTGTGTGTGTGTACCACGTTCATTCAAATACTCTTGGAGTCTAGAAGAAGTTGTCTGAGCTAAAGATAGTTACAGGCAGTTGTGGACCACTCAGTGTGGGTTCCAGGAACAGAACCAGGGTTCTCTACAAGAGCTTGATGAGCCTTCTCTGACCCCAAATACCAGAGCTAATAAAATTGGTGATAATCATCTGCCAATAACAAATGACACTAAAGGCTCTGCACTAAGATCACAGGTATCAATTTCATTGAACAAGTTGGGTTTACTGTTAGTTGCAGTGACAGAAAGTAAACACCAGGAGGAAGCAGAGAGTGTCTTAGTAAGAAAGCCGCAGAGGACTTGGGGCATCTAATTGGGATTTGCTCATCTGGGAAAGGGCTCAAAGGAACAACACTTTGCTGTGTTGTCTTTCTTACTAAATTTTATCTAGAAGGAGAGCAGGGAAGACGAGAGTCACAGTTGAACATGGTAAGCTACAAGGGTCACCCAGGCTATGAAAGAGTGTTAGGTTTACAGAGTAATCTTGGTTTGGTATGTTCTAAAGTAAGATAGTGAAGAAATCTAGTTTTTGTCTCACTTTATTATAGTGACAGGGTAACCTTATATCCAGCAACTCAGGGTAATTTTTAATCAGGTTATTCCCTACATTAAAACTTTTTTTTTTTTTTTTTTTTTTTGGTTTTTCGAGACAAGGTTTCTCTGTGTAGCCCTGGCTGTACTTGAACTCACTTTGTAGACCAGGCTGGCCTCGAACTCAGAAATCCGCCTGCCTCTGCCTTCCAAGTGCTGGGATTAAAGGTGTGCGCCACCACCGCCCAGCACTCACTGTTAGTAGCAGTGGTATCCCAATTTTAATTGAGCATTTTAATTTAAAAGTTAGCATAGTTTCAAGTTGGGGTGTGCTTTTTAATGTATAAATTATCTTCAGGTACTTCTATATTAATATGCTAAATACATTATAAAAAGTGTCCTACAGATAGAGAAACTTTAGTACATGTAATAACAAGTTTTAATATCTTCTTCCAGCTTTTTACCCCCTGAACCTCCATGCAAATGTGCAGTCATATCTAGGTTGCTAAGAAAGCACATTATGGCACTGCCAAAAGCCTAGAGAACTATTGATAAGCATGCTCAGGATCGTGTGAGAATAGCAGAGATAATTCCTGCGCACACAAGCAGATTTCTAATATGTCAGGGTACCTTATTCTCATCTCCTTTTGTCCCTTACAGGGCGTTGGCTGAGCAGGAACCTGCCTTACAGTTTAGTGCCATCGTTGGAGTCAATGCTTCTGTCACCGCCCATCTCTCATTTTTGCCCAAGGGGGAACAGCGCCAAACCCGTCCTGTGGCCTGCTCCTTCTGCCCCGAGTTCTCCCATCACATTGAGTTCCCATGTAACCTGGTGACTCAGCACTGTAGTGGAGAAGCCTGCTTCCTGGCAGAGCTGTTGGAGTTTGCAGAAATTATTTTTGCTATCTATCATGAAAATACCAAATCAGGTAAGCACCAAATGCCTTCAGAACCACATAAGTCTCTCTTTCAGATGGCATATTCCTTCCTAGGCAATACTTGAAAACTTGAGAAGTAGGAGTTACAATCTTTACAACTTCCAAAGGACAGAGCAAAAGTAAGATGTGACATGTTCGTGGAAGAGTGTGCAGGGAAGCAGCAGTTGTGTTCAGATGTTAGTGCATGAGTGTGAGTGAAGAGTAGTTCTGTGTTCTTTCCCATGTGCCTGCAAAAGGAAGGTGTGATTAACAGCCTGAAAGACCTTCAGACTCTGACTAGCATGGGAGCAGGAGAATCCCTAATGCATTGGCTCAGCCCTGATGTCTGTGTAGCGCCGAAGTGTTCCAAGAGTCTGCTGTAAGCAGGCCTCAGTGCCCACCAGTAACTCCTCATTTTTGCTTCACCTAACAGTCAGTGATATAACCAGTATCCAGTCGTGCAAAGATTATCTGCTTGGAGTAGTAAAGGTTCCAACGAAAGATCTGCTGGTCAAAAGATCTGGTAAGGATGTTGTCATGATGAGGTAATCCTGTCTAGCTCCCATTGCAAAATACACAAGGAAGTCTGTCCCCTAAGACATGCTGTGAACTCACCCAGGTACCTCACAGTTCTCTCAGGCATGGTAAAAACTGTCCCAATGTCAGAGGTCATACTCACACTACTTTAGGAAAACTGGTGATTTGTTGAGAAGACAGTAGCAGTGCCTCTGCATGTATGGTATGATGTAACATCTTTCCTCAGGCTTTGTCTGACCTCACAGGAAACTTCCAGCAGGATAAAGAAGCACTGTTTTCATTTGGCAGACGAGATGATCTAAGAAGCTAATTGGCCAAAACCACATTGCTATTGCGTTTGCGTTTTCACGGTTTGCAATGTAGTCCTCATTTACCCATTCCTTTGCCTCTCCTGTCCTCCACTACAGTGCAATAAAGATAACTGCATAGAAGCCTGAACAGACAGGCCCACCTGGCACTGGGCCCAGGATACAGCTGCTTGCTCCATTCCCTTTCCTTTGCATTCACAATACCAGGGCAGTGTTTCAAATTTCTATAACACTTCCCTTCAAAGCACCTCCTCAACCATTGTTTCATTTAGTGATAGATCAACTTCAGTAAATAAGATCACTATGGGAGATTAATGACTTATTCAGAACAAAACACTAGTTTGGAGTCTAAACCAAGGAAAGAACTCAAATCTTCCAATTTCTATCCTTATCCTTCCTGTCTAATCTCATTGGGTCTCAGTGGCCAGAGAAAGGCAGACTCCCAACCCAGTATGGGTATCTTTTCTTTCCTTTCCTTTCCTTTCCTTTCCTTTCCTTTCCTTTCCTTTCCTTTCCTTTCCTTTCCTTTCCTTTCCTTTCCTTTCCTTTCCTTTCCTTTCCTTT
>NC_034590.1:71284405-71319486 GCF_900095145.1 Mus pahari
TTTTTTTTTTGGTTTTTCAAGACAGGGTTTCTCTGTGTAGACCAGGCTGGCTTCAAACTCAGAAATCTGCCTGGCTCTGCCTCCCAAGTGCTGGGATTAAAGGTGTGCGCCACCACTGCCTGGCATAGGTGTGTTTTCTGTTCAGCACTGGGCCAGGGTAGTGGGGAATCGGAGATGTAAAGAGGCAGTGTGTTTTCTCTTTGGAGACAGTGATTGAAACTCTTTCTTTTTCCCCATAAGGGATCACAGGATGGTATCCTGTCATTTTACCAGAAGACAAAGGCCTGCCTCAGGACGTGGACTTGATACAGAAGATTGTAGGAGGCCTGGAGCTTTCTGTTTCCTTCGCACATCCCGGAGATAGAGAGCGGGTGCTGGAAGCTGCTGAGCTGCTGGGCTGGAACTTTGAGAATATCCCAAAGGATCTTGCCAAGACAGAAGAGGTGCCAGTCACTGTCACCATCTCTACCCCAAGGCTCTGGCTTCCTATCCACTGTGTGCTGCTTGCTGGTCATACGAACATTCATAAGAATACCTACTGCTACCTTCGCTACAAGCTGTACAATCAAGACGCCTTTTGGACTCCTCTCAGGAAACCTAAGGAGTCTACAAACAAAAACCAGGTCCTGATTACTTTCAAGGCATCCAAAAGAGCAGAAGTCACTAGGAGCCAGTCCCTGCTTTGGTACTTCAGGGAGGAGAAGTTAGAGATCCAAGTGTGGCGAGCCTATGGCAACGACAATTTAGAGAGGCCACAACAGACTGACAGCTGGATTGGCTCAGCCTATGTAGACCTGTCCAGACTTGGGGAAAAATCACCAAGGACACTAACTATCAGTGGTGAGTGAAGATTCGGGTTTAACTCTGTTTGAGCACCTTCTCTGTACATAAATTCATCGGATTTGTACATGTAATGTGGTGCCTAAGTTGTTATAGCACTTAGCGTGTATAGAATGAGATTGAGTGAGTCTCTTTGACTAACTCTAACAGGTGTGTCAGAGCCTGTGTGAACATTGAGGTGATAGTTTATTTGCTGAGTTGGAAAGAACGCCTTCCACGGATACTCTTTTCCCTGGTGTTTCTCATGACATTCATCTTTCCTGGTGAGCACCTCTTAGAGCTGGTAAAATGGCGGGGCACCATCCTGTGATCCCTGTGGGGAAAGGGAAGAATCACTGTCTTCAAAGAGGAAACAGCCTCTCTACGTCTGATTCCCCACTACCCTGGCCTAGTGCTGAAGTAAAGAAAGTCTACATGCTACTGAACTGGTTCAAAGGCAGAAAGGGAAGTTATGTTTTACAAAGAGTGCACTGCCTACTCCTGTTACCCTCCTTTGGTGTTTAAGGCATGCACTTGACCCTGGGAATTCAGATATGAGGAAGAATTCTTTCCTAGCCTGACTGTATCTATGTTCTAATCTAATAGAACAATGAATGTCAAAGCATAAGAACTAAAACAGAGAGTGTTCTCTGTGGGGCACTTGACTGTGCCATTCCTCATAGTCCTTGAGGTTTGACTAAAGGACAATCTCATCTGAAGTGATAGTTTCAAAGGATTTAGGAGGAAACAAGGGAAAGAGGAAAAGAAAAGTTTTTTGTTTTTGTATGAGTCTCTGTGTAGCCCTGGCTGACCTGCAACTCACTTTGTAGACCAAGGCTGGCCTCATCCACCTGCCTCTGCCTCCAGAGTGCTGGGATTAAAGGTGTGCACCACCATACCCAGTTACCTGTTCTAAAGACAGGAAGAACAAGTGTGCGAACACAGAGGCATGACGTAGTTAGGTATATTACAGATGCTGTAAGCAACATGATCTGGTCAGGGTGCACAGGTTTACAAAGCACTGCGATAAAGCCAGAACAGGGCTGGGCGGTGGTGCCGCACGCCTTTAATCCCAGCACTTGGGAGGCAGAGGCAGGCCGATTTCTGAGTTCGAGGCCAGCCTGGTCTACAAAGTGAGTTGCAGGTCAGCCAGGGCTACACAGAGAAACCCTGCCTCCAAAAACCAAAAAAAATGTAAAAAGCCAGAACAGTGGCCCAGAGAACTAGTTCCTATTTGGTCTTTCTTCCAAGACCTGTGGAAGGCTCTTACAATAGGTCTGGAATGAGAAGTCGGAGTTTTGCACTCTAGAAAGTGAGTCTAGTGACTGTAATGAATTGAAGGGAGCCAACCAAGTGTTTTCATAACCCAAGGTCACCTCAAATTCACTACATAGCCAAGGATGACCTTGAACTTCAGAGCCTCCTGCCTCTCCTTTAGAATGCCAGGATGTCAGGTGTGGACCAGCACATCTTGTTTATGTGGTGTTGGAGATCAAATGGGTTTCTCATAAGCCTGGCACGCACTCTGCCAACTGAGTACACACCAGCCATGACTAGAGTCTGTCCAGGCGTGGTAATTGCTCAATTTAACACACCAGTAAGGTATTTCCCTACTCAATGCAGTTAAAGGAATGAGGTCATGACCCTCTTTTACTTCTATTTTGTTTTGTTTTTTGGCTTTTATTGTTTGTTTGTTTGCTTGCTTGCTTGCCTTTTTGCTTAGTGTCTTTGAAACAAGGTCTCAGGGTATAGGCTAGATTTGAATAGAAGTAGTGATGTATCTATCTTTAACTGGCCTCAAACTCATAATCTTCCTACTTGAGCTTCCCAAGTGCTGGGATTTTAGGCAGATAGTGCTAACCCTTTTATTGGACAGATGGCCCTCTCTAAAAAAGGAGAAATGAGTGAGTTTGGGTGATTTCCCAAATTGTTGGGTTCTTTTGGGGCCCAGCAGATATAAGTCTAACCCTATGAAGTATCTCATCAAATGCTACATTGCCTTTTTTAGCTAGGCCAGTTCAGGTCACTTTATCGAAACTAGAGAAAAAGTCTTTGAAGCAATCCAGGCTCACTTGAGCTAACTTTTTTTAAAGATAGGCTTTTAACTTCACTGCTGAAGAAAACAGATCTGGGACACAGAGTATAGGTCAAGGGTCAGAATTCCATCACAAAACCTCCCTTTTTATTGAGTGTTTCCAAAGAGGCTATTGAACTTTTCAGATTGTCTTTGTCAATCATATCCTACTAGTTTAAGGTTCGTATTCTCTTGTACAAAAACCTTATACTTTTGATGTGTTTGTTAAATGTGTCAGTCCACATCCACTAAGCCAGCCAACCTATTTCCATCTTAAACTTCCTGAGGATAAGAAGGACCCACTGGGTTGCATGTGGGTGTCCTCCCTCTATAGTGACTCTCACTTCGTGCTTTTGAGAGCCATGATAATCTTTGTATCAAGAAGAAAAAAGGCTACAAAAAGACAAAAAAATTCAGTCTTATTGCCATCTGTGACAGGTAACACCTTTTTCTCCTAATAGGAATGAATCTAGCAAAGCAGTCTTTGAGATTGAGAAGGAATTATTGGGACTCTAAGTAAAATCTCATTTTAAGACCCAGCAAGCCAGTGAAGTTCAAATCCACTGATTATTGGGAGAATGATCTTGACAGGTTTATTGACCCATCTGAAATTCTGGCACAGAAAGAACTTGGCTGTTAGTGTCCCTTACCCTCCTTGTTCCTGCTGCCCGCTCCTGCCTCCTCCTAGGGGGTCTTTGGGATGATGCAGGTCCTGTGCAGATGGTAAAAGAGGCTGATATGAGCCCTGGATAGCTTCCCAGTGGGGAGAAATCTGAGTGGGAGCGTGTGTGCATGCAGAAGAGGGCCCCTCTTGTCTTTACCGAGTTCCTCCGTGTGAATTCTCTCCTATAGCAGTGCCACCTGCCTGCAGAACATGTGGTTATGGCTTAAAGTCAGGAATGTGACCACTTAGTATTAGTGAATGTTAGTGGACATAGGAGGGACAAGGACAAAATATTTCTAAATACCACCTTCAGATTCATGCGGCAAACTGTGTTGAGACCTGTGGTGTATCAGAGGGAAGAGGCCATAAGCAGCCCCCAGGAGGAATTCTTTCTCACGCAGGCTTTCTTACCTCTGTTCTATTGCAGGGGTGTATCCTCTATTTGGAAGAAATGCTTCCGACCTCTCGGGAGCTGCTCTGCGAATTCATGTGCTTCTTTCCCCGCTTTCCCCACACACTGAGCCTGCTCGGGAGCTGGACTCCATGGACTGCAGCAGCCACAGTGAGTCTGAGCAGCACCCCAGAAAGAGCGATGAGCTCCAGCTCTCTCCACCCCGTGTGCTCCAGACGTCTCCCACCTCCACCCAGGTCCACGGCAGCAGCGCTGCAGCCGAAGTGCGCCCCACCCAGGAGGGCCCTCCTGAGTTGGATGGGACTTTTGCAGTCAGCATCCTGGTAGAGAGAGCCATGCATCTGAGTTTGAAAGGTATGCTCTACATACTTACCCAAAAGCAGGTGTCTGTCTTCACAGAGCTTTCAAGGTGTCTGTCTTCACAGAGCTTTCAGGTTATGCCGAAACCTACAAGTATGGTTAGTTTTCTTAGTTGATAGTTATTTTGCCAAGCCTAAAGGCTGAAGTAACATGTAAACCTTTCTAAAGTTAAAGCCATCTTTGTTACTTAACACTGCAGATCATAAATTCCTGTCCAGAAATCCAGGGGTCACCCTCGGTGCTTCCTCTTCCTTAGCCAATGTCCAGGGCACATAAAGGGTTATGGTTCTATGCTTTTTTTTTTTTTTTGAATGCTAGGATTGCTCAGCTACAACATTTTATTTTTGTAAGATTTATTTATTTATTATATGTAAGTACACTGTAGCTGTCTTTAGATGCTCTGGAAGAGGGTCAAGTCTTGTTATGGATGGTTGCGAGCCACCATGTGGTTGCTGGGATTTGAACTCAGGACCTTTGGAAGAATAGTGCTCTTACCTGCTGAGCCATTTCTCCAGCTCAAATGGTTCTATTCTTAAACTTCCCTCAACTCTCTTCTTCCTCCTCCGTTCCAGCCACTTAGTGTGCATCTAGGACTGGATGCTGTTAGCACTGGGTCCGCAAGTCCCTGGGAGATTCAGAAGGAAAACTCAAGAACTGGTGATACTGCTACATACAAAAAGAATTGTCTTAACAGTGATGCCTCCACTGCCGACAGCCACAGAAGTCACAAGCATCTTGTGGCACTTCGTAGCTCAGAATACCACTTTATTCTTACCGGCTCTTAGGACTTAGAGCCTTATCAATACAACATATACTTTTATATCACAAAATTCTTCTAAATTTTGATAGCTACCAGCATAATTGGATTTTGTTATAATCCGATGTGTTTTGCATTACATTTTTAAAGAAACACTACTAAATGAAGAGACCCAAACACTTCACCAGACTGCAAAGGAGTCTCAGAAAACAGCCTCCTCCCTAGCCTTGCATCTCCACAGAGATTTTTGCTTTGCTATCATCTTTCCTCTTTAGGCTGCTCACCCCAGCTCTACCCCCAAGGCTTAGGTCTAGCATTACCAGGGACCAGAGGGCTGCCTGGCATAAGGCTCCCCTGCCTGCTCCCTCAGCACCTTTCTATTATCACAGTGTTGGCCAAACGGTAGTCATTTTCCCCATGTTGTTCTTCTCTGCTAAATAAGCTCTGTCAAGAGTAAAATTCTTGCATTTGTTTATCTGCATTCATGCATTAGCAGCAAGATGGACAGTAGGGCTTGCTGTACAGTAAGCATTCGTAGTGCCAGGGATGGAGTGGCAAACAGAGGAAACAATCATGTATTCATCTCAGATCCCTGACACATGGCTTGAGGAAGAGAAAGGACTTCTGTCCATGGTTTTAAAGGTTCAATCATGGCTGCGTGGCCATAGAGGGCGGAGTGTGTAGCACAGGCGTTTCTTTAGTTCTTGGCAGAAGATACAAAGAGAATGGGAAAGAGGAGCATAGAACATCCTACAGCTCTCAAGGACACACCCCATATCATATCCCACCTCCTCCAACTAGGCCCAACCTCTAAAAATAGTCCCTCCAACTGAGAGCCAGGCACACAGCACATGAGCCTGTGTAAGATGTTCATTCTCAAACCCTGACAGCTCCACCCTGGTTGTTGTTGCTTCCAGGGCTCCCCTCCATTGTCTTTTTCATTCTGCTACCAAGACTGTCTGACCAAAAACCTGACCTTGTCTCTCCATCAGTTCAAATAATTGGTTAGTTTTATGTCACTTGCAACCCTGCCAACAGCACACAAAGTCCTGTCCATCTGGCCTCATGAGCTTCATTTCTCACCATTTCACTCACAGTCAACAAAAACAACTCATTTTGTACCAGTGCCCTGTCTTTCAAGCCTTGTGCTGTTTCTTCTGCTAAAAATGCCTGCTCACACACACACACACACAAACATACACACACACACACATTTGTGTAGCTTGCTTTCTCTTCTTAGAAGAATGGGCTAGAGTGATAGCATCAATCTGAGGCCACTCTATCACCTATTAGCAGTACACCTGCCTTTGCACCCAGCAGGCCTGTACCGCCACCATATTCTCACAAGTAATAGCATTGTGTACTACCTACTGTCTCTGGTTCTAGTCCACAGGTGAGTGAGTGTGTTACTTATTCCTGTGTCCTAGCATCCTGACTCTCAGGAGGCAGCTAAGCAAACCTAATCTGTCTGTGACTATGAGACATAGCCTCTCACAGTTCTGGCTGAGTGAACAACTTGTAAATCACTTGTTATTTGGCCTCTTGTAACAGCCAGCTCCTGACACATCAGGGCAGACCACTAGCTTTAGGAGACTTTATTTGCACTCAGGTAGCTTCTCTTGTAATGACAATCGCTTGCAGTGGCATACACTTGTGTGTGTGCATCAGCCAGGTCGGAGAGTGCAGACGTGAGGTCTCTGGCCTCAGCCCTCTCCATGATGTCAAGGGAGGACTAAATCCCTGTATAACGATGCCCTTTGCAGTTCTGCTCCAACAGTATTGTATCTGTTATGTTTCTGGCTCTGAGTTTGTCACTGCCAGCTGATTCCTTCATCACTGACTGTTGGGCTAAAAGCTCCTAAACTGTTTCTCCAAAGTCAAAGCAGAAGTTTTATTTCAAGAACTTCAGTAGTAAAGCTCAGGATGCAGCTGAGGCAGCGGCATGAGGCAGATCAGAGCAGTGTCTGTCTGTCTAGAATTAGAATTTTATTATGGGAAATGATTTGATAGCATATGTCCAGAGGAGAAACATGAGGCCAGGGAGCCAGAGTGAAATGGCAGTAGTAGAAAGGTCACTAGTGAGCCAGGTTTGGTAGCATATGCCTGTGATGCCAATAATAAGGCTGAGGTAGGAGGACTGAAAATTTGAGGCCATCCTGGGCTAAACAGTATAAAGGGAGGACAAAGGAAATGAGGGGACGGGGGTGTGACAACCTGTCAGACACAAAGAGTAGCCCAAAGACCAGAGGTAAGAGCTAGACACAGTCCTGTTTACTCATATGTGAGGCCCCTTCAGCTCTCTCTGATACCCAGTAGCTTGGCTTCTTAGCCTTTGGGTCACAGCTAATACAGATTGCATAACAGTATGGGAGTCACAGGACAGAGACAGCAACGAAAGGGTTCTGATCCTGCAGAAACCAGAAGTTAATTCAGAATCAAGCATTAGCAAGTCTCAGGTGTTTCTGGCAATTTACAATGCTTGACTGGACAGCAGCCTTGGTGCTGAACTCACAGCACACACATTTTACACTGCATATGCAGTCACCACTCAAGGCCAATACACACAACCTGAGACACCTGTGGCTGATTTTAGACTGTTACATGTTACAAGTTACAATGTCTATACAAAGTTTTCTACTTTCTCTCACTATGTAGCCTTGGCTGACCTTAAACTCACAGAAAACCAACTGCCTCTGTCTCCCATGTGCTAAGATTTAAAGGCCTGAGCTGTAACACCCAATAATTTAATTGAGAAAAACAAAAACTTTTAATATTTTCTCATCACTGTTTCTCAGCATGTATCAAATTATTTTATCTCTAAGTGTTAGTAGAATGTTTGGCTTTTTTCTTAATTGTGAAGGAGGAAAGGAAGGAAAGAAGGGAGAATCTTTCCATGAGTTTTCCCTTGGAATTAGGATGGAATTTGCAACATTTTTCTGAAATGGCCCTAAACATGTTTCTGCAGTTTTGTAGTGTGTATCTATGCAAAAATCATACTAAATCAACCATACCCTGCAGTATCAAATATTCAACCAAGATTTAATTCTTTATGTAAGAATAAGCAGTCTATATAGACTGCTTTTTTCTTTTTTTTCTTTTTTTTTTTTTTTTTTTTTTTGAGACAGGGTTTCTCTGTATAGCCCTGGCTGTCCTGAAACTCACTTTGTAGACCAGGCTGGCCTCGAACTCAGAAATTCGATTGCCTCTGCCTCCCAAGTGCTGGGATTTGCTTTTATCTTTTATGGACAGTAAATTTATGTGTATTTTAAAATTTATTTTTAAATGAATTTTTTATAATTTGCTCTGAGTAAATATGTATTTCTATGGATGTTTTAAATTGATATATACCTGCCCACCCAAGTCACATATAAATTTCTTCAGATAAAAAGTGATCCCAAGTAGATAGTTTAAGATGCTCTGCCCTAAAGTACAACCACCCCCACTGTGTTTTCTTTCAGGGAGCCCCTTGACAGACCGGAAAGTATCTGTACCCAGTTGCTGTGTATCCTTTGCCACAGCCACTGAGCCGTCTCCTGTCTACACCCACGTGGTGGAAAACTCTGACTCCCCCATCTGGAGTTTTCACCAGCAGGCAAGGTTTGTGTCTGTGATGTTCACCACCTGTTTAGAATCAGCTCTTTGTTCCAGGAGACGACCTCAGAGCCAGAATATAATAGATGCCATAATGTATGAGAACTACAAAGTGCATCTTTATGAAGTTATTTAGTCCCAGTGTTTATGAAGTCATGGCTACCAGTAGTTAAAAGGTTTATTGCCATGTTTTTGGGTTTGTTTTTTTTTAACCTTATTGTAGTGTGTGTGTGTGTGTGTGTGTGTGTGTGTGTGTGTGTGTGTGTGTACGCACTCATACACATTCCATGTCAAGTGTGTGGAGGTCATAGAACAAAGTGGAGGTCATAGAACAAATTGTTGAGAGTTGGTTAAGTCCTTCCCTTGCGGTTACCAGGGACAAGTTGAGTTGTCAAGCTTGGTGGCAAGTGCTTTTACTTGCTAAGTTATCTTGCTTACCTTGTTTCCGAGTTTTTAGTTCTAATTATTGCTCAAAAAAAAAAAAAAAAAAAAAACTAAGAGAAAGACATTTGCCTTGCTCTGTTGGATACACTGGGAATGAAGATGAGTAAAATTCTGTCTACCATAAAGACATCCTGGGAAGAAACAAAAACATTAAAGGTGATCCTCAAGTGTGGCAGTGATGGAAAAGAAGTAAGTCGGAGGCTGGTAGTGACATGGCTGAGGGAAAAGATGACTCAGGCCAGTCTAGAAGTCAGAGTGTACTTCAGAAATCAAACTCCTTGGCTAAATATAGAAGGCTTTATACATAAATTATGTAATGAAGAAATCAGGGATGTGGGTGATATTCCAGGCAGAGAGTTAATTGCAATAAAGGAAAAGACCTTTCTTAGTGCAGAGTAAAGAACCTGGTCTTTATAACCAGAGAAACTCTGCATGCAGACACATCCCTGACACACTAGCTGTGTGAATCACTAAGTTACCTGCTGGCTCCAGACATCTGAGTCTTCATCTGAAGATGGATATGATCTTCTAGGTCACTGTAAAAATCTAAGTTAAGTGAGGCTTTTTTGAAGATTGCTTAACCAATTTTAATAACAGACATAAAGCTCAGAAGGTTGATGTAACCATTATATAAAATACTACCTTTTAAAATATAAAGTTACCTGTCCTCATGCATGGTAGATCCCTTGAATCCTAGCGGTCAGGAAGCAGAGGCCCATGTAATTGTATGCATTTGAGGTCATCCAGGGATACACAGTAAGACTTTCTAAACACACATACACACGTACTCTCACACTCACACACTGAGATGGGGGTGCTATTGAATGTAAGGATTTTTTTTCTTCTCATATCATTTGATGAAAGGAAATCATCATGTATATTCAGGTTTATTACACAAGCTTTTATCAGTATTTTAAATGTTTACCTTTCATCAGCTTCAGGGTTTATGTTGTGGCCAGATTTTGCATCCAATCGATCTGTCAACTCTTCTCACACCCACTGAACGAATGCCACTCTGGATTCTAAGGCATTGATTTCTTCTTGCAAAGTTTTCTTTGCTTCTCCTAATACTCTCTGGGTTTCCCCTTGAGAATGTCTAGTGAAAACATCCCATCTGCAGAGCTAAGTTCGGTACTCTAGAAGGAAGGCGCCTATAGCTAACTCATGGTGGTTGGTACTTTTTGTCTAACAGGTTATCAAAAGAGCTGCTTCTGGACCCACATCAAACCCTGGTCTTCAAAGTGTGGCATAAAGGAGGTATGAGCCCTATTGTGTGATTTTTCTTTTCCAGCTAAGCAAAGCCATGGTACCTGGTGGAGGAGAGCCATCCAGAAGACCACATTATTCTCTTGTGGAATTTAAATACTTAGGAACCTTTTTTGGAACCTGCCTAATCCAGTTACATTTGAGCCTTTCCCATTGTATTTGTCTTCAACTATAATGTACAGACACATATAAGTTGTTTTCCTCCACTTTGTATGATGTTAGGCCTTCTGTTGGTTCTGGCTTGTTCAGCAAGACCAGTAGTATAGAGGGAGTGCTGATATCATCCTTGAGCCTACCTTTACTTAGATACTATGGGGTTTTTTTGTGTGTGTGTGTGTTTTCTTTCTTCTTTGATACTATGGGTTTTTTTGATTGGTTACAGTGATTGTCTCACTGTAATCTGGTCTGTTCTTGAACTCACTACCCTCTTGCATCCAACTCCCAAGTGCTGGGATTATAGGTATGCGCCACCTCTTAAGAGGGATAACCAGGGCTGCTGAGATGGCGCGGTGGGTAAAGTTGCCATAAGACCTAACGCCCACATGGTGGAAGAAGAGGCCCAGCTCCCACAAGTTGTGCTCTGACTTCTCTCCACATGCAAGCTGGGGCACATGCATCCACCACCCTCAAAACATCAATAAATATAACTTGTAAAATGTCACGAAAATAAAAAGAGTAGTTGCTAGGGGCATCGATTCTGAAGCCAGACGCGATACAAACATCATTTCTGCCTAGAGATGTTTGTTAACGCGATATAAATATCAGTTCTGCCTAGAGATGTTTGTTAAGATGTTTGTTGAAAACATAGTCTGCCTTTATAAATATGACCAGGGCCATGGCTCAGTCACAAAAGTGCTGTGCAAGCATGATGTTTGGAAGCCCTCATAGCACTGGCAAGGAGGGAATGGAGCGTCCCGGCCAGCCTAGGCAAATTAGTAAGAGACTCTGTCTCAAAAAGCCATTAGGATGGTGCTAGCCTCAACCTCTGGGCACACACGTGCACAGGAGAGATAGGACAGGGAGGGGGTGCCGAAGCACAAATTGGTAGAGCCAGGATTTGAACACAGTTCTGACTATTGCTGTGTATTCTTCCCTATGCAAGGAAGGTTGGATGTCACAGATAAATAAGGTAACCAGGACACCTTATCTTCTCACAGCATAGTAAATTTAGCTCATTACATCATCCCTGTAAACCCAGCTCCTTAAAGAACCCCCTAGCTCCTGGTTTCCAAACATCCACAGACGCACAGTACTTTGTCTGCCAGTGTTGAGTTTCAGTATTGACTCCAGGCCTGAAGAAGAAGAGGAGTGTCTTGGGCATGAAGGACATTGGCCAGCCTTTTCCTGTGCTGTGTGAGGATGAGTGCGAGCTACCACTCTGCACTCACATAAGGCCCCCTCCACCAGCCTCGTGGGTGTGAAGGACTGGTCAGAAGTCAGTTTCTCTCAGTCTGAGTAAGAAACTCCTAGTGTGTTTAACTGGGCTCCACACTCCTCCTCTCCTTTCTTTCCTCCCTAAGTTTCTATAGGAATTGTCTACTAGACCAGGGTTCACCTCAGTTCAATGGCAAGAAAAAGAGTAAGCTTTGATTTTATGCAGACCTGGGTTCAAATCTTCCCTCTGCCATTTGCCAGCTGAGTGACCTGAAGTAGACCATTGCGCCTGCTTCTGATCTTATATGAGGATTAGAAATAATGTCTGTAAATTACTTGGTACATAAGTGCTGCTGAGTAAACAGGGCCACTTTCATTATGTTGCTACTTTGCTAGGGCTACTGAATATAGAGAGTAAAATCCAGCCCCTATCCTCACGGCCCTAGTGAGACCTGCAAGCTCATGTTATAAATGGAGGTGAGGCAGATGCCTGAACCAGGCAGCTAAGCACTGTCTTCAGCACGTGGAAGGCCTGCCTTCGCACACCCTGCAGATGCCCCACAGAGAGCATCCAGAGCACACCCTTCTGTACTCAGCAAGTATATGCTGAGTGACAGGGATACGAAAGTAAGAGGGCAGAGGGACACCAGGAATGCGGTATAGCATGCTTGGACAAGTATAGGGCATGCGGGAAGGGAACCTTTAACCCAAACTTAGGCTATCAAAGTGGCTTCCTGGGCCATACCCCAGCTAAAGCTGGGTCAGAGGGACAGCAAACAGTATTCCAGGCTGTTTTCCAGGGGTTGTCTTTCTTTTAGAACTAACTTAGTCGGTTGTTTGTTTTTTTGGTTTTTTGGTTTTTTTTTTTTAAGATTTATTTATTATATGTGAGAACACTGTAGCTGTCTTCAGACACTCCAGAAGAGGTCGTCAGATTTCATTACAGATGGTTGTGAGCCACCATCTAGTTGCTGGGATTTGAACTCAGGACCTTCAGAAGAGCAGTTGGTGCTCTTAACCGCTGAGCCATCTCTCCAGCCCCAACTTAGTCGGTTCTTAATTAACTATGATACATAAGTATCTCTTAGAAAATGTGAGAGATACAGGCAACTATAAGAAAATAAAAGTTTTTGAAATTGCATAATTTCAAGAATACCCCTCATATGTACATGCCTAGGTGCACACACACAAACCCCTGAGAAAAATCATGGAAGCACGCTAAGTCTATGGAAAGTAGTATATGGATTTAGAATTTTTTTCTAGTTGTTTATATGAAGAATACAAAGCACACCTCTGCCAGCCGTCTCTGATGCCCCAAATCAGGGTCTGAGATGTAGCTGCGTTTGTAGAATGTTTGCTGAACATGTATGAAGTCCTGGGTTCAGTCCCCAGTGCACAGCACATACCTGTATCCTAGAATCAGGAGATAGAGGCAGCAAGACAGAAGTCACCGTGGACTACATAGCAAGTTCAAGACCAGCCTGGGATACGTGAAAACTTGTCTCAAAAAAAGAAATGGGGTCTGAGTTAAGCACAGCACAGAAAAATGACTTTTAACAGGCTCTGGCTCCTGGCCTCATTGCCAGTCCTGCTCAGTGGCTCTAGTCATATAAAACAGCTTCTCTGAGTATAGCCTCTAACCTCCGCAGGAGGACTCACCCAGCCATGCTACCCAGCTCTTCTCTTCCCCCACAGATGAAGAGAGGGTGGTTGGCTTTGCCTCGGTGGACCTCTCCCCACTACTGTCTGGCTTTCAGTTTATCTGTGGCTGGTACAATATTACAGACTTCAGTGGAGAGTGTCAAGGGCAAATCAAAGTTGCTGTTTCACCTATGGAGAGCCTGATGCACCTAAAGGAGGAAAGACAAGGAAGGCGCGGGAGAGAGCCTCCAAGGTCCATGGTAGGTTTCCTTGTTCACACCTAGTTAAAGGCTCTCCTATAAGAAGATCCTGCGTATGTTTGGTACTTTGAGCTTATAGCCCGTGTTTCATATGAACAACCACCCCCTAGCTTGGAGGGGGGTGTAGAAAAGGAAGTTTTCCAGACTGTCCAGAAAGGGGAACTCTGTTGCTGTAATAGGTCTTATTCATGTTTACCTGGGTTCAGTCCCCAGTGTACATAAATATAGCATGGAATCAGTGGGTATTGAATGAGTGCGTGAGGAAGTGACCAAGAATTCAGTCAGTGGTCCCTTTATAAGAAGTCTCCTCATCAGTTCTGATAGTTATCTGACGTGTAAATGGAAATCCCTGTCCAACCTAGGGCCAGAAAGAGTAAGAACATAAATATGAGAAAAGCAACTAAAGGCAGTCTGAGGGCATGGTGTATGAATTACGAATAATATCAGTACTTACGTCACAGTGATTATTACGTTTAATAGGCAGTGTATATTGCTCATAACAGTTTTTATGTTCTGTCCTGAATGACTTAGTGGTAACGGGTGTACCATTTTTCTCATTGCTGCTCCAGATTCCGTTGTTTAGCCCCCTCTCCTTCCCTGCCTCTGCTATATGCGATGCATTCCCTGGGCCTGTTGCACGGCACATCCAAGGCCAGCTTGTTCACACTTCTCCAAAGGAGGATGATTTCTCCTCTCCTGCAAGGTAATGGTTGAGGTCAAAGAAAGGATGCATATGGACTGTCTTGTCGTTTCTCTTTCCTTCATTAGAGGAAGAAACTGGAGACCGGGGAAAATAATATTCAGACACACGGATTTTCAAGTTCTGTAAAAACAACTTTGTAAGATATGAACTAGAGTGTTTTTATTGCCGTCAAAAGAAGAAACACTCTTCTCTTTTCCTGAGATCTCTTTAGCCTTTTATGAAAATTACATCATCTCCACCCCATCCCCTCCCTGCAAAGAACAAAGCTATATGTCAGGCTTTGTTTAAAAACCAGGGCTGTAGTTCAGTTGGTAGATGCAGGGCCTGAGTCCAATCCTTAGCACCACATAAAGCAGCGGTGGTGTTGCACACCTGTGATCTCAGCACTAGGGTTGTGGAGGCAGGAGGATCGGAAGATCTTCCTACGTTGTGAGTTCAAAGGCAACTTGGACTACATGAGACCATGCCTAAAAATACAATTAAAATAAAATTTAAAAATCCAGAGCCACACACATGATTGGCTCGTTCTGTTCACTAAGCTAGCCATGAGCAGCATGTGTGGGTTTCTAGGCTAGATCTTGCCTCATCCTGTTAGAGAGCATGGCCTGAAGTAAGAGTGTCCTTTCTCCCTCACTCCCTTGCAAGCCTCAGTGCCACTTCTTTCTCACACCTCAGCAAAGAGACAAAAATATAGTCTCTCACAGGGTACACGCTTTTATAGAGGCAGGTAGATTTCTGAGTTCAAGGCCAGCCAGGGCTGCAGAGTTAAACCCTGTCTGAAGCAGGAGAATCTTCTCTCAAGGCAGCTGCTCCTGCAGTGGCCTTTGCTAAGTGAGCCCTTACTCAGACGCCACACTGTACACTGCAGTGGCCTTTACTAAGTGAGCCCTTACTCAGATGCCACACTGCACACTGCAGTGGCCTTTACTAAGTGAGCCCATACTCAGACGCCACACTGCACACTGCAGTGGCCTTTACTAAGTGAGCCCTTACTCAGACTCCACACTGCACACTGCAGTGGCCTTTACTAAGTGAGCCCTTACTCAGATGCCACACTGCACACTGCAGTGGCCTTTACTAAGTGAGCCCTTACTCAGACGCTACACTGCACACTGCAGTGGCCTTTACTAAGTGGCCCTTACTCAGACGGCACACTGCACACTGCTTGCCCTTCGAGTGTCTGTTCTAGTGCTTTGTAGTGTTCCCTTGGTCACCATATGAAGATGATCCCCTGTCTAGAAGCTCTGTGTCTCAACGTTCAATGTTCCGGGCTCCAAGCCTTCTGTGACCAGAGCCAGTCAATGACACATAGCTGAGGGTTTTGGGTTTTCTTTCTAAGTACCCAGTATTTAGTAATTTTAAAGCTAAGAATTTAGTGATTTGCTTTTTATCCACATAAAAATGCCCTGGACGAGCCGGGCGTGGTGGCGCACGCCTTTAATCCCAGCACTGGGGAGGCAGAGGCAAGCAGATTTCTGAGTTGGAGGTCAGCCTGGTCTATAAAGTGAGTTCCAGGACAGCCAGGGCTACACAGAGAAACCCTGTCTCGAAAAAAACCACAAAAAAAAAAAAAAAATGCCCTAGTCACTTCAGAAAGACTATACCGGCACTTCCTTATTCTGATCCAGCCATCCATTCTAGGTTGGGCTCTAGTCCCTCCCTAACCTCCTTTAGTGTTTCTGAGCCTCCTTTCCTCCAGGATCGGGGTGTGAAGTGTGTTTGAGGTTTGAGTCCTAGCCTAGCTGTAGCCTGGACTAGCGGATGATTTATTATAATTACTTTGATTCTTTTTTTTTTAATGTATTTATTTATTGTATGTGTTTGGATGTTTGGCCTACATGTATCATGTATGTGACATGGTGCTTATGCCCTAGGAGTCCAGAAGAGGGGTGCGGGGTCCCCTGGGACAAGAGTTATAAAACGCCTGTGAGCCACCATGTGGGTGCTGGGACTTGAACCTGTGTCCTGTGGAAGAGCAGCGCTGCTGGAACTACTGAGTTGTTTTTCCAGCCCCAACTTTGGTTCTCTGAGCTTCAGCTTTCTTATTTACTCAATGAAAGCAATATATCACTTCAAGGATTGTTAGCAAAAGTAGATGAAAATAGAAATAAACTCATTTTATTACACTTTGTATATGTCAGCTGATGTTTTCACAGCAATCTTAAACAAGAGGTTTAATTCCTAGTAATACACAGCAAATGCCTGGAGCAGCCTTGTCTACATTTTTTTGTCTGTTTATTATAACTGAAAACTGAACAACTGAGATAGCCATCAACAACTAGGTAAACAGATGGTGCACAAAAAAATATAAAGATTAAAAGCTGAATCTCAAAATAGTTATGCTGAGAAATAAAAATTAGAATAAAAGAATATGTTGTAAAAATTCCATTTATACAAAATTCTAGAAAATACACACTGATCTATAGTGGTAGAAAGCAAATTAGTGGAGGCCTAGCAGTAAGGTGGGGGTGTAAGGAGTCCAGAAGGGAGAGGCTTGAGGGGAATAGAATATTGCCTTGTGAGACTTCTTAATGTAGGCATATGTCAGAACTCATTAGATTATGCAACCTAAATATGTGTTTTCTTTGTTTGGTTACATCATAGTAAAACAGTGGTTCTTAAATATTCCTGCTTAGGAACTCTTTTATACTATTAAAAGTGAGGACCCAGGCCAGGCATGGTAAACTAGAACGGCACTAGAATGGCAGAGGCAGGCAGGTCTCTGTGAGTTTGATCAACTTGGCATACATAGTGAGTTCAAGCCAGCTGAGCTCACAAATAGTAATAATCTAATCCCATGTTCATGGATTCATGAATTTAACATTTTTAAAATTATGGTACTTCCTGCCGGGTGTGGTGGTGCACGCATTTAATCCCAGCACTTGGGAGGCAGAGGCAGGCAGATTTCTGAGTCTGAGGCCAGCCTGGTCTACAAAGTGAGTTCCAGGACAGCCAGGGCTATACAGAAAAACCCTGTCTCGAAAAACAAAAACAAAACAAAACAAAAAATTATGGTACTTCCAAAATTCTAATATAGATTCAACATAATATCAAAATGTTATGGTTTCTTTCTAGAAATGAATAAACTGATTCTAAAATTCATATGGAAATTCAAGAAATGCAGAATAGACAAAACAATCTTTTAAAAGAACAAAGTTCACAATTTCACAATGCTACAGTAAGCAAAACACAGCAAAGGCTAGAAATACAGATCAATGAAATAAAATTAATATTCCAAAGGTAAAGTGTGTGAACTGAATTTTATCAGGTGTGCCAAGACAGTTCACTGAGGAAAGAACAGGCTTCTGCACAGAACAGCAACAGCTTGACATCCCAGTACAGGCTGAATATAAACCCCTCCTAGTGCTAGACACAAAACAGCCCCAACTGGAGTTAACATCGTAGCAAAACAAGAAACTCTTCAAAGAAAACATAATCAGGGTAAATTTTTGTGAATTATCGATTCCTTAAATATGACAACAAAGGCACAAGCAGAAAAAAAAAGGATTGATCAGAAGTAAAGACCTGAGTTATGTCATCAGGAAAGGGAAGGGGCTGGAAGATGGCTCAGCAGGTAAAAGCGACTCCTGGGTGCCCAAGTTGACCTGCCAGCACCCACATGTTAGGGCTCACAGCAACTTGTAACTCCAAGTCCTCAGTATCCATTGTCATCCTCTGGCCTCCAAGGCACCACACACAGCATACTTACATACACACACACACACACACACACACACACACATACACATACACACAAAATAAAAATAATTTTTGAAGAAAATCTAAAAATAGAATGTAAAAAAGAAAACCCATAGAAGAATAACTTCAAAGCAGATCAAATGGGAATTTATAACTAAACCATAAACAACTCCAATAATATGAAACAAATACCCCATCTGATGGGCTTCTATTAGAAGCACTTGTGTGTCTGGGTTTGATCCCCCAACTAGTAGAGGGACTTAAATAGCACAATTTTATTTACTCATTTTTTTTTTTAAATAACACAATTTTAAAACAAAGTAGCTGGATAGACAGTTCTCCAAAGATAGACAAATGATGATGAAAAATGCAAATCAAAACCAAAATGAGGTACAGCTTCATACCCACCGTAGTAGCGGGGGAGTATCACAGTGTGAGGCAGGCAGGGAGGATGTGGGGAGGATGTAAAGTTGTCTAAGTGCTTTGCAGAACTGTTTGGTAGTTCTTTAAAAGCTTAAATACAGGGCCTGGAGAAACGTGTCAGCCAGTAAGGGTAACTGCTGCTCTTCCAGAGGACCTGAGCTCAGTGCCTCTTGAGCATCCACAGCCAGGGGCTACAGCCACTTGTGACTCCAGCTCTAAGGGATCAAATACTCACATACTCTGAATATACTAAAATCGCCCGATTATGTATTTCAATTGGGTTAACTGCTGTATGAATTATACCTCAATAAGGCTGCCGAAAATCGTCGTGTTCACATTCTTGAATACCATGCTTAGGAATTAGAGGTTTGTTCTGTAGATTTAAAAAGGCAGAGCCAGAAAGGAATGGTAAGAGTGAATAGAACAATCCCTGTTGAATCCGAAAGGAAGGCTCCATGTGTGGTGTTGGTTAAAAAAGTCACTCCCGCTCAAATGTAGAGAACAGAAGGAAGTGGGGTGGGTAAGACTGAAAGCGAGTTTATTTAAGAAACTTGTGTGGTGGGACAGGTCTGCGGTGTCATTTCAAGAAAATGACTCAGCTATCATGCTGAGAGTTCTCTCCTTGGTTAGGAATTGACTTCACTCCCGATTTCCCCGTGACAGAAATGGTGCCATAAAAAGCCAGGCCGCACGCCATGAAGAGCATGTGCAGAACATCCGCCGCTTTCACGAGTCCCTGCAGTACGGGGAGGCAATCCTGACAAATGAAGAGAAACCGACCACAGCGCCTTCGTCCTCCCACACCTCCATCCTGACTTCTCTCAGGTAAGGACCTGCAGTGAGGAAAGGCACAGGGAACCATTGTATGTGGCACAGGTGAATGAACACTGGCAACATGGAGTGTCGTTCCCATTAATTGTCCCTTCTCTAGAAGCTTTTGTGGAGAGCGGTCTCGTGTGCATTAGTGTTGACTTTCTCATGGATGCATCTCTCAGTTGGTGCCCTTCCTTCAGGAGGCTAAGGTGCTGATCAACCTGTAAATCCAGAACTTACTGATAGCCACCCTCACATCATCCCAACTTAGAAAGCCTCATCCTGTCCATGGCCTTATCTTCACAACCACACCCTTATTCTGATATCTACCCTGTCATGTGCTGATCTTATTAGCAAAGAATCACTGTGAGAATTGAAACATACTGTAGATCAACTCTAGGGTATCAAGTAAGAAACCTGGTACAGTGGAAAGGACTTGATTTTACAGTTAAATAGGTTTGGCCTCTAACCCTGCCAGCCCCGGTGCAGGAGATAGCCATGGCCAGACAATGGCAGCACAGGGTAGTGAGTGCTGCATTTCCTGTGCAAAAGCAGACCGAGGAGTGAGTAATTCAGAGAGGTAGACATGGAAAGAGTTAAAACAGCACATGTGGGCTTTAAAAGAAGAAGCTAATCAATATGAAGGCTGGGGGCTAGAGAGACGGCTCAGCAGTCAAGAGCACTGACTGCTCATCTGAAGGTCCTGAGTTCAAATCCCAGCAACCACATGGTGGCTCCCAACCATCCATAATGAGATCTAATGCCCTCTTTTGGTGTGTCTGAAAACATCTACAGTGTACTTACATATAATAAATAAATAAATAAATAAATAAATAAATAAATAAATAAGTTTAAGAATAAATTAAGAAATGTATAGACTATTCTGTGCAGAAAGAACATCTCCAAATCCCAGAGGCATAGAGTATGTCAAGACTGGGGAAATACTGACTGTACAGTTCAAAAAAAACTGAGCAAAAGATGCAAGAGGTAGGCCAGCAAGATCCCTCGGCAGATAGAGGCACTTGCCCACAAGCCTCACATCCCGTCCCAGGATCTCACACTGCAACAGGAGAGAAACAACTCCTCAGAGTTATCCTCAGAGCACGTGCGCACACACTAACTAAAAATTTAAGTGCAGAGAACAGAACAGTTCTTTATGGGCTGGAGAGATGGCTCAGCAGTTAAGGCTGGAGAGATGGCTCAGCAGTTAAGAGCACCGACTGCTATTCTGAAGGCCATGAGTTCAAATCTCAGCAACCACAGATTCGTAATGAGATCTGATGACCTTTTCTGGGGTGTCTGAAGACAGCTACAGTGTACTCATACATAAAGTAAATAAATCTTTTTTTTTAAAAAAAGACTTCTATTTAAAAAAAAAAAAAGAAGAAGTTAGCTCATAAAAGGCCTTGAATAGACTGGAGACCCATGTGTAACCTGTAGCACAAGTATTGATAGACCTGCATGTCACTAGTGAAGAAGCGCAATGTGTTGTCAGCAAGTGTGTGTGCCCAGATTCTGTGCCAGAGTCACCGAGAGAACTCTTAGGTTTGCAGGTTTTCTGAAGCTGTGCCAAGTGAACTTTCACTTGCATTTTCCTGCTCAGGTGGTCACCTGTTCTGGATGTAGCCACATAAATGATTTGCTGAACACCTCCACCATTTGATAAACTGAATCCTCTAGGAATAGAGCAAGGATGAGCTCTGTCATTTGGATCTGACTGGCTAGCTGTGGACATCCTCCTGAGCATATTCAAGGCAGCAGACATGCTTCCTTGAGTATCTGTTCCCAGGTACTCATGGCCTAGCTAGAGACAGTGAATGGAATGCCAAGTAATGAAAAGCTGACATGACCAAGGTCGTGTGCTAGAGCTGAGAGTGAAGGAATTTGGGAGGCAGATGGCCCAGGGCTTTCAAATAATAGACTTGGAAAAGAAAACCTGTGAATAGCAACCTTAAAGGAGGAATGCAAAGAAGACAGAGCAGAGAGCAACTTGACTGGTTTCACGATCTACAGGAGTGTGAGTAGGAATGGACCAGGTTGGGACAGAGCCCAACCCATGTTGCAGAAAAGCCTAAGACTTGAAGTTGCAGAGTCAGAATAGCCACATACTACCTCTTACCTAGACAAACCACTTAAATCCTCAGAGCCTGAAATTCTTTATTTGTGAAGTAATAAGGCTGGAGAGATGGCTTGAGTTAAGAGCACTGACTGCTTTTCCAGAGGTCCTGAGTTCAGTTCCCAGCAACCACATAGTGGCTCACAATTGTCTTTAATGGGATCAGATGCCCTCTTCTGGTATGTATGAAGACAGGTACAGTGTACGCGTATACATTGAATGAATTAATGAATCTTCACCACAGAAGTAATAATTACTGATTTCAAGTGGCTAGCTGAGAATTACAAAGGTAGTGGTTTTGTTTTTTTTTTTTTGTTTTTCAAGACAGGGTTTCTCTGTGTAGCTCTGGCTATCCTGGTACTCACTTGGTAGACCAGGCTGGCCTCGAACTCAGAAATCCGCCTGCCTCTGCCTCCCGAGTGCTGGGATTAAAGGCCTGCGCCACCAGGCCCGGCTTACAAAGGTAGTGTTTTAAAAACAAAATCCTATACAGAAGACAGTTGGTGTGATTCCTTATTGGAAAGTAGTGGGACAGAAAATGGGATTTTTTTTTTTTAAGTTGCTCATTCATGTTACTTACTCATTCCATGGTCATTTGTGTTGTGCTAAGCACTCTGATGGGTGGGTATAGTAGGTGTAGGGAGTTATCACTGAGTCACAGTGCATGGGGAAGTAGATCTGAAGTCAGCGGGTGCAGCGATGGAGAAATACAGGAAAACCTGAGATGGAGTCCTGGAGCCAACCGGAGTCAGGCAAAGCGAGGCCTGCGACAGTGACGGCTAAGGATGGCTGTGTGACACCTGAGACAAGTGACGATTGCTTGTCCTCTCAGCTGAGGCAGGACTAGCAAGTTCCAGGACCTTGTCTTTGAAAAAATGAAATAAAGAAACATCCTAGCAAAAAGAATGGTTCCTTCTGAGAAAGTTGCTAGATATCAGAAGAATGAGTCAGACAGGGGACAAAGTTGGCTCTGGCAGCGGGAGGGTGAGGGGTAAATGGCAGGTAGAAGAGAATAGAAGGTCTATGCAGTACTAAGCCAGGGGAGCAGTGGACAGCCCTGCTCAAGTGTCAGACGAAGATTCTTGTAATAACTGTGAACGACCTCTGTCTCCCTCTCCTTTCCCCAGGAAGAATCTGAGTGAGCTAGATGAGATCCAGAAATACTTCAACCAGAAGCTCAGCAAGCCGTTCCTGCCTTTCTCCTCTCAGAGCTCGACTGCTGTCTCACAGAGCCAGGAGAGCCACAGGGACCCTGTGGGCACAGGAACGCTAGAACACCAAGACCCCGAGAGCCAGTGCATCCTGGAGAAATCCAGTAACCTGGTGTTGCAAGTCAGCTCCTTAATCTCAGGTACAGCTCAGAGCTGCTTCTGCTAGTCAGCTTTGGTCACTAGATGCCAGGTCAAAGCCCGTTGAAGGTCTACCCTCAGATAGGTCTCCATGACAGAGACAGACAACAGTTTTCACATCTTCTTTTTTCTTTACCATCTTCCTTTAAAGGAAAGGACAGTGGTGTGGACAGGAGCGTGGAGCAGTAGACAGAGCCTTAGGCTGAGAGGCAGGAACCCCAGGTGCCTGGCTTCTGCCACCACTTTGCTATGGACACTAGGCATGCGCTTGCCTTTCTTGAGATTTCCCCAAACCAAAAACAACAGGCTGGGATTAGATGATGGCTCCCTCAAGTTCTAATCCCGGAGTCCAGAGTGTGCAAGGGGTTTTTGGTTTGGTTGGTTGGTTGGTGGGTTGGTTGGTTGGTTGGTTGGTTGATTAGCTGACTTTGAGGCATGGTCTCACTGTGTGGTGCAGGTGGCCTCAGATTCACGGTAATCTTCCTGCATTGTCCTTCCAAATGCTGGACTACAGGCATGTGCCCACATATCCAGAACCAAGTCTGCACAGTTAAAAAGCACTGTATAAGATTCTGCATGGCTCTATAGTTTACCTTTCCAAAAAGTCCCTTAGAGCAATTCTCACTTTGCTTGAATATTGGTGTTGTAGGTACAGAAGGGTAAAACCGTGCATGTCCTGAAAGCCATCTGTCTTCTCTGTGGTGGACAATATGCCCATATCCATCTCAGCCAAGCCAGATAGTTAGTTGTCTGCCGTCATAAACTTATACCCTGTAGTCAGCCAAAGAAACCTCTCCCAAGAAAGAAACCATTCAGATGAAACAAAAGCAAGGCTCCATCCCAGAGAACTCTTAAAAACTATGATAAGGACATTGGAGTCTCCCCAGTTGACGGTTTCTGGCGGGGTGAGGATGAGGAAGGACTCAGTTTTCTTTAAGGGACTGGCCACCAGGAGTCTGACCATGCTCCAGTGAGTATACGGGCAACACAGATTGGACTTGTTTTTTTATTTTTGTCTTTGTTTTTGTTTTTCCTTCTTTTGGGTGTGGGATTGTCACGAAGGTAGGGGGCCTGGGACAGCTGGGAAGTGAATGTGATTGGGGTGCAGGGGTGCATGACTTGAAATTCCCATATAATCATTAAAAATATTATGTTGGAAAAAAGAGAGGGGTTTTATCAGGGTATATGTGGCTACTGATAGGAGAATCCCCTTACAGAGATATCGTAAGAGAATAGAAGGGTTAAAGCTGGCCTTGAAGCCAAATTGGATTTAATGCTTACCTGGAAAGAAAATGCAAGTGCAAGTCAGTGGCCAAACATGTGTTTGCCCCTAGGTTCCACCACAGTGCCTCAGAAAGAAAGAGGGAGAAAGAAAAGGGAGTTCTTAGCAAGGAAATAATAGAGTAAGAACTGATTACTCGGGGAAACAGCTCAAACGTAAAAAAGCCTGCCCTGTGTTCATTATACACAGGACACTTCTGAAGAGGCCCCTAGACCAGTGGGTATGAGGGAGTCACAGGTGAGGTCCCCTGCATCCTGCATCTGTGTAGTGAGCCTTTGCTGACAGACATATGGGCACTCACAAGGGATAGGGGAGACAGCTTTACACAGTAGTGTGTTGTCATGTGCATCCTCGTAGAGCATGGCCACACAGTGGAGCTTTCATGGCTGGTCCATCTGGGCAGGCTTCCTAGAGATGAGATGAGCAGGAAGCATTGAAGATACACTGCTTTATTAAAAGAGAATTGTTCCAAGATAGTAAGTAATACGACCAAAGACCAGGGCCAAGTAAGTCTGCCTTGCCTGTTGTTTACAGGTGCGCTCACACATAGGCACGCTCTCCTGATGTCTGAACATGGCGGCTGTGCTAAACAAGGCCTGTTAGGTAACCTCTGCCAGGGAGAAGGGATGGCCCTTAGCCCTGGAAATCAAATCCATCGCTAGTTTCTGACACTTTCTCTAAACCAATCATGCCAACGTATTATTTACTGTCTTTGTTGTTGCTGCTGCTAGTCCTTTTCTGAAGTGAGAGATTGCTCTGTTACCCAGGATAGTTCCAGACTCAGAGTGATCCTCTTGCCTCAGCTTTCAGAATAGCTAAAACTGAAGTCATGAACTATTATTCCAACTTGTTTATTAATTTATACATCCTCATTTCACCCAAAAATAGAGTTCACTAGTTCCTTCTCTTAAGTGCCAGCATATGTACCATGCAGGGTATGGGCCCATCTCTCTCAGTCTCAAGCCTGGGAAGTAGCTGGTATTGGTCACATATGAAAGAAAGAGGACAGTTTAGTTTGCTTGTGCCCGCAAACAAACTATAGACACTGGACCCAAAGCCCATGTTCTTTTCAAAGCCCTGCTACCCCATTATTTTCTTTTGTTATGCGTTACTAAGCTCTCCTTGCTTTTCTTTTCCACATAAGATAGCTAGTTTTAGTGACTGTCATGGAATAGGTGAATGAGTGGATTCTCGTTTCGGTTTTCATATAGGTGATTACTGACGTAAATGGAAGCGTGAGCATGCCCTTCAGGACCCAGCTCCCGAGAGATCTGAGCATGAGCACTTCCACAGGTGTCTCCACAACAACAAATAGATTAGATTTCAGCCCTCTAATATTAGAATAAAGTACTAGAAATTGTACTGCTGTGAACGTAGTTTCACTGACTCCTGGGTGAATTAACTATCGTGAGGTTTGTTTAAAGTCTGCTCACAAGGGTACTTGTGAAGCTGAGTCCGGTATGGGAACCTGAGTGGTCTGCAGCCCTGCCTTACAGTGAGAGTGATCTCTGTTACTATTCAGATCTGCAGACTATCGCCAGAGCTTCACAAGCAGCTTTGACTTCTCAGCAAGCCAGGAGTAGAAGCAGAGCAGTCGCCACCCTCCCAGATGTTCAGGACAACGAAGCTGCTGGAGAAGGAAGCAGCACACTGGAGGAGCCTTTGGCAGGAGCTATAGAGGCGAGCACACATTTCCTGCCTCCCCCTGTTGAAGAGCCTTCCAAGGGAGGAGGGATGCTCCGTGAGTCACTGGAGCAGACAGTGCCCATCCCGAGGGTGCAGAGCAGCGATGACACGGAGGTAGGCCCAGACTACAGTGATGAAGACTATGAGGAAGACATTATTGAGCCCAGGACCCTAAATGAAATAACCACAGTGACAGACAAAACTAGCCCCTGGTCCAGTTTCATGTCAGACATGAGTGAGGTCCTTAGCCCTCAGCCCAGTGAGGTACAAAGGGAAGGCCCCTCCTGTCCTCCAGAACCTTTCCCCAGAGAGGAGCTGAAGGTCAAAAGTAGCCCTCAAAAGACAGTCAGCCCCCAATCTGCACAAGGCTCTCCTAGCCAAAGTGTTGTTTGTGAGGGTGGAGCCTATAAGATTGAGGTTGAAGACCTTGCCTCAACCAAGCCTCAGCCTGTCCCAAACCTAACATTCTCAGAAGCCCAAGAGAGCAGCGATTCTGTTGGATGGCGCTCATCGCAGATAAATCAGGACAGGAAGCCCAGGCCAGAGATCCTGGCTGAGAGTGAGGCTTTCTCCAGTGAGTACAGTGACTCTTCTGAAAGCTTTGAGAAGTTTCCTCTACACCTACCCTCCCAAAGCAAAAGAAAAGACTACGTGGACTCCCCTGCTGTGAGGCAGAAGCAGGTACCAACTGGGTCAGAGGTGTCCACAAGGCAGAAGCTCCTTCTGTATCCTTTGCTGTTTCTCACAGGCAGGTACTTAGACCATCCATCCCTGGGCATTTGGATGCTGGTATTAGGCTAACAGAAAGTGGGTGTGACCTGTGGCCCTTGTGGAATGCACTGGAGGGTGTTGTGTATGGGAAGGCGCTTCCTTCAGAAGACTCACTTGCATGACTAGTACTATAAGTTGACCACTGAAGTCAGGTTGGTGGCCCATGCCTATAATCCCAGCACTTGGTGGGGCTGAGATAGGAGAACTGTGAGTTCTAGATCAGTCTAGGCTACATAGCAAGACCTTGTCAAAAAAAAAAAATAATAATAATAATAATAATAGAATCTACCATTGATACCTGCCCCTTCAGGTGTAAAACAGTGAATGAGGCTTGGGGGCTTGGCTGTTAGTACATTTGTAGTAAACTTGACTGTCTGACTTCTCCACTTTAAAGATATGCAGTTCCCTTTCTGAAGACAGGGCTTAGGACCTCAGTTGAAATAAAAGGGGAGCCAGGAGCTAGTGGGCATGTATACTATTATCATTGATTTGCATTTATTATATGCTAAGAATTTCTTTTTTAATTTGTCACAACAAGTCTTTTAGATATCATCTGCTCTGCATGTGAGGAAACAGGCTTAGTGATTTTTGTTTAAAGATTCATTCATTATTAATTTATGTCTATGTATGTTTTGCCTGCATGAATGTCTGTTTACCATGTGCATGCAGTGCCCATGGAGGCCAGAGAGGGTGCTGGATCCTCCTGGAACTGGAATTTATAGACAGTTGTGTGGGTACTAGAAATTGAATCTAAAGTCCTCTAGAAAAGCAGCCAGTGCTCTTCACCATTGAAGCATCTCTCCAGCCTTCATGTAAGCACTTAACCAACTGAGCTCCACTGGCCAATGAAGTAGGCTGCTTTCTGATAGAAGATCTTTGAATCCTAAAGTCAGGGGGCCTGACTTTGGCCCCTCAGGCCCCACATCTTATTACTTCTATGAATTCAGATTTAGCCTTTCTGAGCCTGTTCTCAGATCAAATGGAGGAAGTGATCCCTACCCCACCAGACTTACAAGCTCCTCGGGTCAATGTCTTTTTTTTTTTCCCTGTTCTCCCTAATCTACCATTGCAAAATAGAAACCATTAATACAGATTAAACTGAAATGTCATATTTCCATAAGATAGAATCGGATGAATGGAAATATTTGTATAAATCATTAATTCATGTTTGTGTGCATGTGGTGTATTCATTGTACATGTCCACGTGTATGCACACTGTCCATGCTCACTGCATGTCTGTACTGGAGCATGTCCATGTGTATGCACACTGTGCATGCTCACTGCATGTCTGTGCTGGTACATGTGGGGGCTAGGACCTCCATATTCTTTACCCTATCCTTTGAGACAGGGTCTTGCACTCAACCTGGAACTTACCAATTCAGCAGAGCTGCTCCGGGGACCCGCCTATCTTTGTCTCCTCAGCACTAGAATTACAGGCAGGTGTCACCATACCTGACTTTTTATTTAGGTGCTGGAGTTCCAAACTCAGGTCCTGCACAGTGAGCACTTTACCAACTGAGCCATACCCCTAACCCCACACACACATGTGATTCATGATACAGATCAGAGAAAAACAAAAGGACTGTGGTAGGGATGGAGAAGGGCCTGTGGCTGGCGTCTAGGCCCTCCCAGCAGGCCACCTCTGGGTGAAGTTGCTCCCCAGACTTATGTTGGGTGAAGCACCTAACATTGCTGCTGTCGGTGTAGTTATATGTCAGGAAAAGAGCTGCCACATGTGCCCAGGCCCTCAGGCTGCCTGAGCTCAAGCCGTCCATTCTCACCAGACCTTGCACTGAGTACCAAGGACAGGTTGGAATTAATCCCTACCTCCAGCTCCCATCGTCTGGTAAAAGTCAGGTAAACAGGCAGTTGCTCCAAGTACTTTGATGAGAGATAGGAGCAGGAAGTGGGGACTTTAGGCTGCTCAGAGTATCAGGAAGCGATGTTAGGAGTAAGTCTGCTGGTGTGGTGGAGCACACCTGTAATGCCAGCAGTCAGAAGCTGTCCAGAACAGTCAGGAGTTCAAGGTTAGCCTGGGAAAAATACTGTCAAAAGGAAGAAAGAAAGCAAACACCAGGAGACCACCCAGGAAACTCGTACCAGGAAAAGATGGAGAACACCTGGCCTAAAGCATAGAGTGTTAGAAGAGGAGAGAAGATACAGGATCAGATAGAAGAGTGGGGATGAAGAGGGAAATTTGAAGCGTGACTGACATTTCTGTCCCAGGTTATAAGTTGGCAATGTCTTTACTAGATAGAGAAGCACAGACAGTCTTGGAAAGAGATTTCCGTGTTGAACAAGTGCCCAAGAGGCATCCGGGAAGAAATGCAGTCCTCAGTCGCAGGCAGAGGGTCAAGTGAGCCTTAAATATGAAGACAGCCAAAGAGCAGAGCTGTGAGGTGCTGGGGGTAACTGCAGAGACCGTGGCTCCTTTGGAGGACCTGTGAACTTAGGACGACTGGCAGGGGTAGGAGAAGATGAGATTTCAGTGGCTAAGGGAACTAGTGGAGAGGACAGCTACAGTGGGCACCGTCCCCTAAACCCTGGTACCACAGAGCGGCAGGTTTATGATGTCAGCTGCTGTTCTAAGCAGGTTTTCTATATAATCTCTTACTCCTGATGGTCAGCTGAGTTATAACTAGCAGGGAATTCACAGTGGGGATGGGAAGAGGACAGGGTTAGCCTTCTAGGAACACTGAGGAAAAAGAGCCTTAAAGTAGTAGGTGGTCATCCAAGCAGAAAGGGGCAGGCTAAGGAGAGCTGTGTTCAGGGCCAGTTGACACCTCCCAGCGATGCCACTGCTTCCCCAACATCAACTGATTGCTGGCTCAGAGTGGTAAGAGCAGCACCAGCGAACAGGCCCAGCCCCAACTCCAGTTCCAGAGACAGCCAGAGTCAGAGGGCTCGATTCCGCTGGGGCCTCTATTCCACCCCACCTCTCTAGGAAAGTCAAAGGCTTGTGTACACGGGTGCAGTCATCCATTCAGGAGGTATATATTGAACATTTGTTCTGTCCCGAGTACTATGCTAGGTAATAGGAATAGGGTTATGAAAATGACGTCTTCTCTGCCCTCTTGGAGGCCAACCTTCATAAAGAGGAAAACAATACAGTGGAAAGCTGAGTAAATGAATTTAAGTCAGAGCCATATTTAGCTGCTTAAACAGAAATCCTAAAAAAAAATAGCACCACAGCAGCCTCCTCCATCTACCTCAGATTAAGGCAATCTGAATCAGTGCTGTGACTCAACAGATACTTGTAGAGAGCGTGCTTCCTGCAGCCGCTTACCAGGGTAGTGGAATCAGAGCTACAGCCCAGACCTTATAGAAATC
This sequence comes from Mus pahari, assembly GCF_900095145.1. NCBI lineage: Eukaryota > Metazoa > Chordata > Mammalia > Rodentia > Muridae > Mus > Mus pahari. Next base: position 71,314,240 of record NC_034590.1, read on the forward strand.
ATGGGATCGGGCAGGCCAGCTATACTCCCCGCCCTCCCTCCACCAGCTCTGGATTTTTACTATGATCAGAGGACAGCCAGTAGACTGTTCATCCCAGTACCAGCCACCTCTGTGGTCAAGGCATTGCCCACTCTCCCTGTGTCTGTATATCATCATTATCCAGCAGGCCCTCAGCCAGTGCTCAACCCTTGCAACCTTCTGCCTCCTGCAAGCTCTAGGCAGGTACTGGGGTAACTGAAGCAAAACACAATTGAGAAATTTGAGGAATGTTGAAGGAGATGTGAAAGTCTTATGAAACTAAATAATTGAGGGACTGGAGAGGTGCCTCAGTGGTTAAGAGCAGACTGCTGTTCCAGAAGAGCAGATTCAATTCATAGCACTCACATATTTGCTCACAGCTGTTTGTAACTCCAGATCTAGGCAATCTGATGCCCTCTTCCAGCCTCCTTGAGCACCAGGCATGCATGTGCTACCCAGACATACATACAGAGAAAACACCCATACACAGAAAATGATAATTTGAAAAAAATGTTTTAATAATTGAACATTCTCCTGTGTTACAGACTACTTTCAGAATTAAAGAAAGGGGGACCACGTGACTAAGAGGAAAAGTCTTCCTGGAGGAGGTTGGGATGTGAACTCATTACAGTAGAGACCAAAGAAAGAGAGGGAAGGGAAGGAGGAAAGATGAGTTAGGAGTGGGCAGGGTCTTCCAGTGAGGGAGGAACCAGAAGGAACCCCTTGTGCCAGGGATTCATGGATGGGGAGTAGGATGAGGGAGAAGCGGATGATATGACTGTGTTCCCTGGGTGATGGTCTGGTAGGAGGGTAGACTTCTAGGTATTTTATTCCTTAACTACCATTGCAGCCCAGAACCTGTTGTGGTGCCCAACTTCTTTTTGCCTCCCCAACAACTGGAGGCCTCTCTCCGCATGATCTCACACTCTCCAGGTTTGCCACCAGCAGCCACAGCTGACCAGGTAAGAGCAGCCACTGATCTCCTCCGTGCATCAGCATCTCTCCCCTGAAAGTGTACAGCACAAAGGCCGCTCTGGGCCATCCCTGGAGAAGAGGTAACTCTTTATGCTTACCTGGAAAATAGCCCAAGAGTCCCCTCACTGGCAGCCAAGCAAGTGGGGTACCCACAGCAGAGGACACCACAAATAAGAGGTGCATCCCTAGGGGACCATGACAGCCCAGTCAGATCTGGATGAAGAGCGGGATTACAGAAGCAGTATGCCGAGTTGCTGTTTACAAAACACCATCATAACTATTCATCATTCATGAACGGCAGGCAGTTGAGACATGTGAATAGCTTAGTTCTCCATTGTCTTCTCTGACATAGCACCTGGTCTTCATTGCAGAGAGCAAAAATCATGGCCATAATATCCTGATATGACTGTTATATAGAGATAGTCTATACATATCAATTATATAGATAAATTATCTGTTTTTATGTAATACAAATCCTAAACAAGAAGCTAGCCAGCCAGGTATGGTGTCAGAGGCTGTGACTCCAGCATGTGATGAAAACAAGAGTGTCAGAAGTTCTAGCCTGGACTGTGTGAGCTCATCCTTCTTTAAAGAGAGAGAAAGGGAGCTGTTCAAGGACCAGCCATACTGGTGACCCTACCCCAGGCTACATTGCCTTGTTCCCAGGGCCACTTGACTGCTTTACCTCATTGGATGCCCTCTGGGGAGGGCATGACATAATTTAGAACAAATATGTAGAGTGCCACATTTAAATGAGAGAGCACCAGATAGTGTAGTAGAGAAAGGAGCCAGGGACTGGTGTGTAGGTGACAGAGCAGCCATTCCAGAGCTCTCAAAGACAGATATAAGTTATAAACAAAATGTGTTTGCTGTTCACTGTTGATTGCTCCTGTTCAATGCTTTCTTCACTTAGACATTCTAAGTACCGTACACAGACTGTTTTAACTCCGAGCAACTGGGTGGGATAGCCAGATAATTATCTCCATTTAGTAAATGCATATGTCAAAGTTAGCACTGTGGCAGGCTACCAGACAGGCAGCTTAAAGGGGAAAAGGCTTACTTCAGAGACTGCAGTCTGTAGTCCTGGGCTGCACCGATGCGTTGGAAGCTGCCCACCTTAGAGCAGACAGAAGCAGGTAAACAGGGACGGACCAATGAGCTGAATGTAACCCAAGGCTCATCTACTCCCTCAAGCCAGGCCCCACTTCCTGAAACTTCCGGAATCTACCAAAATAGTGCCATCAGCAAGGGACTCCAACCTCCAGCACATGAACCTTGGGGGGGGGGGGAATTTCGAAACCACAACTATGCAGGCTCAGAGCAACTGCAACTCTCTCTCTCTCTCTCTCTCTCTCTCTCTCTCTCTCTCTCTCGTGTGTGTGTGTGTGTGTGTGTGTGTGTTGTTTTGCTTTGCTTTACTTATGAGACTGGACCTCTAGCTGGCATAAAACTCCTGCCCTGGGCCTTCTGATGGGTCTCAAAAGAAGCCTTGAGACGTCTGAACCATTCATTGGCTTTCTAACCCCCTCTCCAGCCTCCCCAGTGTGTTTCCAAAACATGTTTGGAGAATAGCTTGATCTGAGGTCCCACCTGCCTCCCTACATTGCTTCCAGAGGCAGAGGTGCTGCTCCCTCAGGGATTGTCATGCATGGTCTTGTTCCTCCTCTGCTTCACTTCTGTCCTCTTACCTCTTCTGACAGTGCACACATGGCTAAGACATTTGCACTAGGCTTTGGGGGCTGAGCGTGAGCTTGGAATACAGCACCCATGGAAGTAAACCTGCTAGTGAGTAAGCAAAGGAGCTTAGGTCTGTGGCTTGACCTTACTGAGTCTCAGTTTTGTTCTAAGTAACGTCAAGCTAATAACGGGTGGTTAATGGATGAGGGTGAGAATTGAGTAGGCACAGTTGAATCCATCGCCCTGCCACCCTCTGGGCCAGCCAAGTGGGTGAAGGGTCAGCGAGTCATGCACCTCAGGAAGAGTTCCACAAGCCACTGTGACAAAACTGCCAGCCAAAATGATGTTCCTGTTTCTGTATTTGTGCCTTTGTGACGTGGTTCCTCCTCCAGGGACAGACTGTCTTGGCCTTTTCTAGACAGTGTGGGAGAAGGAAGAGATGAGAATCTCCCTGCCCTTAAAGGGCACACTGAGTTTCAGGAAGATGAGCTTTATGCAGTTCTTGCCTTTCCTGGGCTTGCCCATAGCACAGCTGTCCTTGGGACCACTTCTGTCCTTAGGACTTCAGTGTGGGTCCCAGTTAGGAGAGCCAGTGTCATCACAGTTTGCCCAGTTTCAGCACTGGGAGGTTCTGGGCCAAGAAACCCAAGGAGACAGATTTTGGCTGGAAGCCTGCTGGTGCTGAAGTTAGATTGCCTGTGTGTTTAAGCACTAGTGTGAAACATACCAAAATGGAGTTGCCATGTCTTACTCCAGCAATGTTAATGATAAAGTAGAAAATTTTTAAAAAGAGGATCTTGTGCATGAGTGCCTGATATCAAGAACTACCACAAATGGATACCTTGAAGCGCAGCCTCACACAGAAAGACTTGAGTGAGGAAATCTGCCCAGCACTGTCGAGTCAGCACCGGCCTGGGGCCGCCCTTATCGTTAGCCCTTGGACAGACAGCTTTCGTTATTAGTCCTTGGAGCCAGGATTGTTTTGAATGAATATCTTTTTTGTTGCCTTTAGAAGCTCCCTGTAAGCAAGGGAGACCACAAACAAGACCACTCTGGGTGGACACACTTGCTCAAACTGTGGGACAGAGACGAGAATAGCAAAGACAAGGAAAGGCGTGCCAGTTTTAAAGAGGTTTGCAAAAGGAGGAAGCATGGAAGCTGGAAGGGGGGGGGCTGCTATGCAGAAGAGCCCAGGAGCTGGGGGGTGGGGGGGGAGACTTTGATGTGTGTTACAGGTGTGTGTGTGTGTGTGTGTGTGTGTGTGTGTGTGTGTGTGTGTGTGTGTGTTAATAGGGAACTAGGTGCCAGGAGCCTGGGAGTTGTAGGCTATCGGGGCACATAAGGAAAGTAATGGCTTTTCCTGACAGAAGCCCACTTTCTGAGTTTCCGAGGAATGCCAACTTTACACTTTTGTTTACCCACTAGCAATCCTTCTCATTCCCAGGTCAGAGTTCAGCCTGAGCTTATGGAATTGTTAGTGGCACTGCCACTATGGGAAGGCCACTCTGGGTGCCGTGGTTCCCTTCACACACATGTTCACACTACAGTGCTTCCTGCTTAGTCCCAAATAAACACCACCATTCTTTAACAGCTCTGTGTACAGTTTGACACTAGTGACAGGCATCCAAAGTTCAGAGAAACATTTTTTTTTTCAAATTAAAATTTTAAAGCACTGAAATAATTTTCCATGGGTTATCAGAACTTTGAGTGTCTTACATTTACTTTAGATTTATAAGAATTACATAATCACCTCAAACTTTAAAGTCTCTGAAAGTCTTAAAAGTGGCCTCCATGGAATAGGTTCTGCTGACAAGCATGACCTGAGTTGAGATCCTCCACACCACATAGAAGGGATCCTGGGAGGTCACCAAACACAAATTTGAGCTCAGGGAACAGCTCTGGCTGAACAGATAAGGCAGAGGCCAATAAAGGAAAGCAAGCGCCCTGCATCGGCCTCTGGCACACAGACACATTCCTCTGCCAACCATGCACACACACAATGGCCTTGCTTTGAAGAATTTTAGCAAAGATAGTCTTAGATATTGCCCTGCCTACTTGCTCATCTCGTGCACTTCCTTCTCTCTCATCCGGGCTCTTACTGGGGCAGTTCCCAAGCCTGAGGGCTTCCTCTAAGGTCTCAGAGTTGGGGACCTGCTAGTACCCAGGCCTCTCTGCTTTAGAGCTCCCACAGTGCTTGATTTTGCCTTCATTTTTAAAGTGATTTTCACTGGCTATGGAATAAAAGCCAATTTGAATTTTAGCATTTTAGAGCTGTCTCGCTAGGTTACCTCAGCCCAGCACCACAGAAACTGAACATGGTAGTGCCTGCCTGTAATCTCAGTACTTGAAGGCTGAGACAGGAGGATCAAAAGTTCAGGATAACCTCTGAGACTCTGGGGGAAAAAAATCAAGGCGATGTCTCCGTTATGGTGTCCTGGGTGTTACTCGGCCTTTAGTCTTCAGCCACCTTTAAGATCCATCTCACCCTCAACAGAGGAATGGATACAGAAAATGTGGTACATTTACACAATGGAGTACTACTCAGCTATTAAAAACAATGAATTTATGAAATTCTTG